>NC_142825.1:1090000-1390000 GCF_057945365.1 Rhopilema esculentum
TTTTTGGTCACATTTTTTGTTCAGAATGTGTGGCATTATGGGTTCAAATTTTTTAACCAAAACAGCACGTAATGTAATGTAATTTACTGTAATGTAAATCTAACGGGTATGAAATATAAGAATATAAGAATCCCGAAAAGCATAAAAGTTAACAACAAAACAAAGCGCTTTTTGAACTTTCTTTCTTAATATTTATGAAAAGGAAGAATCAAAGAGCTGGTAACACAAATATTTGAATGTCTCATAAATTAATAGAGATGTAATTGTTAAAATTATCAGTTACCTTTGAAAGCAGGAATATTTTCTTGACTGCGAGAAGAAGCCCATGAAAGTCACCTCTGGCCCTATCCATAACGACGTTCTTGGAGAGATCATTTGTCCCAACAAGATAAACGACCCACGAAGGGGTCTTGCTTTCGGGAATTCTGGCGGCCAGAATTTCCTCTTTTACATGGCTGAAGCAAGAGTTTGTAGGAACAGGAACATCCCCCTGAACAAGTGGGCGTAGCTGCCAGTCAGAGAACACTGCGACCTGTTAAAACAAGGTTAGCAAAAGTTAACTTGGGAAAGGATTTAGACCTTCTGTCCAAAACTATTAGATTCCCTCTTTATAAAGACAGGTAAAAACAAAATATATCGAATTGATTAGACAGTAATTTCACAAGCCCATGAGAAGATCATATCACAAAAAGTGAAAGTAACAGAGTTAACTAAGGTCAGTCTTAAATTAACTTACCAAGTCTTCTGCACCCTCTGTAAGCTGATTGACAGAGCAACTTTGCTTCCCAGAAGCACCACTTTTCCAGAATTTGGCCTTTGACCTTTTGCCAGTTCCTTTAAAACCCTCACCCCGAATTCCCCATGTTCTTGTAGCAGCTACGCTTTGCAGAACAAGCTCTAGCATATCCTGACTGAAATGGTCACAAACAACTGCGTATAACCTTAAAACTGACTCAATGGCAATTTGAACACGACTAACTTGGTTAATGTCACTTGGAGCTTCGTTTTCGGTCAGAGCGGTCATGTTTCTCTAGCTCTGATCTAGCAGTGGGAACATATGGCATAATTGTTAATGGATAGTGGTGACATGATATGAGCTTGGATGAAAGGTATCAGGTTTAACTTTGGAAGCTTCTTTGGGTATCTTGTGGTGTTTATCGCTATAAATAAACGATTTAAAAGTCACTTGACCGCTTTACTGTTAGGCCACGCCACGCCTACATCCAGATGAAGTCGGCTGGTGCTCGTGCAGGCGCACGTCAGAATCAAAATTCTGAAGCTTATCAGGCGTATTTTGATGAAAAGTTTGCCGAATTAAAGAAAGAAATGGCAACGAAGAAATGCATTGATCATTTACATGCAACTATAAAGAAACAGAATGACAAAATCGAAATGTTAGAGTCAAAAATCGTGATGATGGAACGGCATATTGCTCAACTTCAAAATAATCTGGATAATAATGAGCAGTACAACTGACGATTGTGTCTCAGAATCAACGGCTTACCTCCAGTGGCTGAAGGAGAAAGTGAAACAAGTGAAATGTGCTTAGAGAAGGTGAAGAATGTATTCAAAGAATTAGAGGTCGATGTCCCTGATGCAGTGATAGACCGTGCACATAGGATTGGCTCACCAAGGATCGTCAAAGGAAAGAAAATACATCAGGTCATTGTGCGTTTTACAACATGGAGACATAGAACTTTGGTATATCGAGCAAGGAAAAAATGCCCCAAATACAGGATAAAGCTGGACTTAACCAAGCGTAGAATAGACATAATCCAGAAGGTAACGTCTTTCCTCAAGGAAAAGGAATTGGGTTTTGCATTTGCAGATGTAAATTGTCGATTGAGTGTCAAGATTGGAGACGTATTTGAGCATTTTAACAGTGAAGAGGACTTGATGGACATAGTTCAAAGATATGATGAGAAAAGTGAGCCTGAGAGCCATCCTAAACAGAGCAATGATGCCACTGCAGATAATGATTTTACGGGTGATGATGCTGCTGCAAAAACTACTGCAGTCTCAGAGTCGTAAGGACCTCTTACATTAACCCATATATCTGTCATCTTTTGTCGTTTTTCTGTATAAACCGTTATGCATCGAATAACCCTTATTTCCGTATGGACGCAATCCGGTATTAAAAGCAACCTCATCTATTATATAAAATTTGTAGATATTCTGCTTTACTGTGGGCATTTGATCCATTTTGTTGTTCCCTTTTTTAATGAGGTGAGTTTGTAAAATCCGGACGACTGTACGGAAGTATTGCTCTTTTGTAGTTGAGGTTTTCCCCTGGGTGGGTTTTAAGGGTGGGTGATGATTTGGATAAATCCCTTTTCGATGCTTGAGTTTCGCCCGCTCGGAAGATTCCCACGAGTTAAAATCAGACTTGGGGTGGCTCTGCTTTCCGCTCTGGTGCGCGGCGAGGCGCCATTTCGCAGGACTCTCCTCGCAAGGCTTTTAATGGGAGGAGTGGTTTTTGCGGGACGGCGTCTCGCTGTTCGCTGGGGCGGAGAGCGGAGTCACCTAAACTTGGGTTTCTTGAATTAGTTCGGGTCCGTCGCCCTGACCCACCGCTGCAGGTAACTATTTTGCCGACCGTAAACTGCTGTATCCGTTGACTATGCGCTTCGGGGCGATGGTACCCAAGCTTGTTTTTGTTTTTACAAGTAACCGTCATCACAATTGATTCTACTTCTTTGCTCAAACTGCCTAAAACAGTCTTCTACTGCAGCTTCCATCGTGACTCGATTTTTTCGAACTCCCAAGTGAAAAGTTCAACATATTTTTTATTACTTTTTTTCTTTTGTGCATACAATATGTTTTTTTGTTTCTCCCTTTGTTTCAGCTGCTGTAAATTGACTAGATACCCCTATTGTTTGGCAAGCCCCTTTTCAAATTCAAAGGAATCTGAGAATGATCAAAGAGATACAGCGAACGTTAAATGCCCATAGGAACCAGTGAGTGGCGTGCGGGAATTGCGCTTTGCAGGTGTAGGCACACAATAATTGTTTCTCATATTATTCCTTGTGCAGAATTGATCCAGACTAGTCTTTGCTCATTTGTCTACTTGTACCTCTTTATGTGGATATCAGTGTTCACTCTGTTGCCATCCATCTTGACCGCATCGTTCTTTTCTCTTCTTCCCCCTGACATGGTTAAACACGAATTTCATGATTTTATATCCGTTTACACGAAAACGACATCCTATGCAATGGTTACATTTTATTTTGTCTTTTATTTTTTGTTTGGCCTTGTGAAAAGTGATTTTTGTTCGGCATTGAAAACTATGTATTACCGCAAAAAACTTTTGGATGTCTTGCAAAATGTATTGTACGCCTAAATCATATGCAGGTTCCTGGAATCCATTTATCTTGGAGACCGCTTCCCATGGGACTTTCTTTTATTGCTTTCTGGTGATATAGAAACAAATCCTGGCCCTCAAATCTACAAGTGTCTGAAGTTTTTTCATTGGAACTTGAATAGTATTTGTGCTAGAGGTAACGTTAAAATTCCACTAATCGAGGCCTATGATTCAATTTACAAAAATGATATAATTGCGATCTCAGAATCCATGTTAGACTCTACTATTGATAATAAAGAAATCTGTATTGAGGGCTATAGTAAAGAAATTTATCGTAATGATCACCCAAGCAATACCAAAACTGGGGGAGTGTGCTTCTATTTTCGAGAGAGTTTGCCAATCAAACGCAGAACTGATCTGGAATTACTGCAAGAAATGATCGTTGCTGAAATAACTTTAGCGCGAAAGAAAATATTCTTCATTACAATATACTGTAGTCCTAGCCAAAACAGTGATCAATTTGAGGAGTTTATCAATCAACTGCAGGTGACTCTCGATCAGCTTCGAAGAGAAAGATATCATTCTCTGGTCTGGAGATTTTAATTGTAGGTCATCTCAGTGGTGGGACAATGATGTTGAAAACCCCGAGGGAACTTCTTTGGATGAGCTGATGGAAATGAATAACCTTTACCAGTTGATCGATGAACCTACCAATTTTCGAGGCGAAGGAAGGTCCTGTATTGACCTCATTATAACCGACCAACCCAACATGTTTGTGGAATCCGAGGTTCATCCTTCCTTAGATTAACACTGCCAGCATCAACTGATTTATGGTAAACTAAATTATTCTTTACCCTCTCCACCTCCATACAAAAGAACGATCTGGGATTACTCAAAAGCCGACACCAGCAAAATCAGAGATTTACTTAACTGCGTTGACTGGAATTCGCGATTTAATGGCCTAGGGTCCGAAGAAATGTCGGAGGTTTTCACCAGTGCCCTGCTTTCTATTCTTTCGTCGTGTATACCTAATAAAGTCATAAAATGTAATGATAAAGATCCACCATGGATAACACCAGAGCTAAAATCTGCGATCAAGCGTAAACACAGAATTTATAGAAAGTTTGTACAGCGTGGAAGAAGGCCAGAGGACTGGAACCTAGTTAAGGAAACACGAAATAGAACATCAAAAATGATTATTCATCAAAAAGAAAGCTATTACTTGCAGCTTGGAAGAAATTTATCTGACCCTAACCAAGGCATTAAAACCTATTGGACCATCCTAAATAGGTTAATCAATAAGGAAAAAGTATCAAATATCCCTCCTTTGCTGGAAAATGGACTTTTTGTGACGAACGTTCAAACCAAAGCTAATATTTTAAACGACTACTTTGTAAAACAATGCTGTATAATAGCAACGGGAAGTTCTCTTCCTAATTTTCGGCAAAGATGTAACTCTGTCTTAGAAAACATGAATATTGATAGGGAAAAAGTTCTCCAACTGATTCGCGCTCTAGATCCTAAAAGAGCAAGTGGATGTGACAATATCTCTGTTTTCATGATAAAGATATGCGATAATTCAATTGTTGAGCCCCTGTGCCTGATCTTTGAAAAATGCCTTGAGACAGGAATCTATCCATCTGTCTGGAAAAAAGCCAATATTATTCCAGTGCACAAAAAAGAAAGCAGGCAAAACAAAAGAAATTCTCGACCCATCTCACTGTTGCCAATTTTCGGAAAAGTCTTTGAAAAAGTATTATTTGATGGAATATACGGACATCTTAACGAAAATGGACTTATAACTTCAAAGCAGTCTGGCTTTCGACCAGGTGACTCGACAATTAATCAGTTACTATCTATAACTCACAAGATCTACAGTGCGTTTGAAGAAATTCCCAGCCATGAAACTAGAGCTGTCTTTCTTGACTTGTCGAAGGCATTTGATAGGGTCTGGCATGAGGGTCTACTATACAAATTGCAATGCAGTGGCATAGATGGAAACCTTCTCTCGTTGATTCGGAATTATTTGGCAAATCGAAAACAGCGTGTAGTGCGGAATGGCAAAAGCTCACAATGGACATCAATATCTGCAGGAGTGCCACAAGGCTCAGTATTAGGACCCTTGTTTTTTCTAGTGTACATAAATGACCTTGTTGATAATGTTCACTGCAATGTGAGAATGTTTGCGGATGACACATCTCTTTTTTCTGTTGTAAACGAAGTCAATAGAACTGCAGAGGACTTAAATAGGGACCTTGAGACGGTACGTTTGTGGGCATGGCAATGGAAAATGCAGTTCAATGCGGATAAAACTGAAGAAATTATTTTTTCTTGCAATAGACGTAAGCCCTTCCATCCTCCCCTGTCTTTGGGATCCAACGAGATAAATACAAAATCTGAGCACAAACACCTGGGACTAACTCTTGACTCTAAATTAAATTTTAAAAGCCATATTCGAGAAGCTAGTATAAAAGCAAGAAGGGGTATCGGTATGATAAAATACCTTTCCAAATATGTTTCTAGGAATGTGCTCGATCAGATATATAAGCTCTATGTGAGGCCCCACCTAGATTATGGAGACATCATATATCATAGATATGATCCTGAAATGCAATCTGCTTTCACACAAAGACTGGAGCATATTCAATATTCAGCTGCCCTTGCAGTCACTGGAGCATGGAGAGGTACGAGTAGACAAAGACTCTATGAGGAATTAGGTTGGGAAAACTTGTATCAGAGAAGATGGTATCGACGTTTGTGTCATTTTTTCAACGTGAAAAAGTCACAATCCCCTCATTACTTGTTTGCAGAAATTCCAGATGAACGCGAACTTACCTACAATCTCAGAGCAACACACGCTTACAACCAAAATTTTGGGCGAACTGTCCGTTTTTCGAATACGTATTTCCAAAATACTCTTTTGGAATGGAATCTTCTTTGTGATGATATAAAACATTCTGTAAGCATTGCTGAATTCAAACGTAAACTTCTTGCAATCATTCGACCATTAGGAAACTCTACATATAACATTCATGACATTGACGGTGTTAGATCTTTAACAAAACTTTGATTGAATTTTAGTGCATTAAACGAACATAGATTCCGGCATAACTTTGACTGCCTAAACCCGATTTGAAGTTGTGGAACGGGAAAAGAGGACAATGAACACTATCTCCTGCACTGCCCACAGTTTGATTTGATGCGTACAGATCTCTTTGGTCAGCTTTCAGAAATCCCTGCCCTTGACATTAATGATATGGATACAACAGCCTTGTGCGATCTCCTTTTATATGGCAGTTCACGATTGAATATAATTAGCAATAGGATGATCATGGATGCCACTATATCATACATTAAGACTACTCAACGCTTTAAGTGAAACCCCAAACAGCAGTTACCCCCCCCCCCCCCCTTTTAGTTTTTTTGTATATATTCTTTGTAAGGGATTGTTTATTGTAAGTGTCGCTCGTAGTGGGAACACGATGACCTTGGGTCTTTTCCCGCTATGAGGGGCACAGTTGAATGTAAATATTAGAGTTGTAGTTGTTTTAAATTGATAAAAAAAAAAAGAAAAAAAAAACTTGGTTAACGAGCGAAATCTTTAAATATCACATGCAACAAACACCTTTTCAATGCAGAAACGTCAATTAATCTAAAGAAACCATTGATGAAAAGATCCCGTTTTCTTTTCAAAACTTTTTTGGTTCCAGTTGGTTATCGTAACTATCGTTGCCTTCTCCTGACATGTTTTCCACAAAGCCAAATTTCATGTAAAAACCCTTTAGAAATAATCAACCTAAGTTAGCATATTTTCTTTCAGCACTTTTTGGCAAAAAACGCCTAGAATTGGTCACAAAAATTTTTAAGATTATAAAAAGCCAATCAAAAACTTGTTTTCTTTATACAACATCTAAAACATTTTAAAGAAAAAATCAAGACAGTAATCAAACTTTATTTTAAAACAGATTTAGAAAAGTTTGGACATCCATCATCCAGCAAGGCAGATCTGAGTTGTAAGGCATGTACACTTACGTTTCGCTATCGATGTTGTTTATCATAGGAAAAATATTTTCAAAGAATGTATCGAAACATCGCACATCTTTTAAAATATAAAAACCTATCAAAAGTGGTGTTTTTTTCCAACACTAAAATTTTTTTTAACACCAAATCAAAAACTTATCAAAGCCGCTTCAGACTTCATGCTTCAGTATGGAGCTCGAAAAAGCGTTGCCTCAAAAGTTTATCAAAACGGCTTCAGACTTTACGAGACCCAAAAAAACATCTCTATCTCATCAACTCTAGTTGATTTAGAAAGTTTCAGCCGATTCCAAACAGTTTTTCAAAAGTTATTGCAGGACACCGACTCATCAGATTTGAGTTATAAGGCTTCATTATCGAGCTCGAAAAAGCGTTGCCTCAAAAATTTATCAAAACCGCTTCAGACTTTACGAGACCCAAAAAAAGATCTCTGTCTCATCAATTCTAGTTGATTTACAAAGTTTCAGCCGATTCCAAACAGTTTTTCGAAAGTTATTGTGGGACACCGGCACATCAGATTTGAGTTATATGGCTTCAGTATGAAGCTCGAAAAAACGTTGCCTCAAAAATTTCTCAAAACCGCTTCAGACTTTACGAGACCCAAAAAAACATCTCTATCTCATCAATTCTAGTTGATTTACAAAGTTTCAGCCGGATCTCAACAGTTTTTCGAAAGTTATTGCGGGACACCAACTCATCAGATCTGAGTTATAAGGCTTCAGTATGGAGCTCGAAAAAGCATTGCCTCAAAAATTTATCAAAACCGCTTCAGACTTTACGAGACCCAAAAAACATCTCTATCTCATCAATTCTAGTTGATTTACAAAGTTTCAGCCGGATCTCAACAGTTTTTCGAAAGTTATTGCAGGACACCGACTCATCAGATTTGAGCTATAAGGCTTCAGTATGGAGCTCGAAAAAGCGTTGCCTCAAATATTTATCAAAACCGCTTCAGACTTTACGAGACCCAAAAAAACATCTCTATCTCATCAATTCTAGTTGATTTACAAAGTTTCAGCCGATTCCAAACAGTTTTTCGAAAGTTATTGCGGGACACCGGCACATCAGATTTGAGTTATATGGCTTCAGTATGAAGCTCGAAAAAACGTTGCCTCAAAAATTTCTCAAAACCGCTTCAGACTTTACGAGACCCAAAAAAACATCTCTATCTCATCAATTCTAGTTGATTTACAAAGTTTCAGCCGGATCTCAACAGTTTTTCGAAAGTTATTGCGGGACACCAACTCATCAGATCTGAGTTATGAGGCTTCAGTATGGAGCTCAAAAAAGCGTTGCCTCAAAAATTGATCAAAACCGCTTCAGACTTTACGAGACCCAAAAAAAGATCTCTGTCTCATCAATTCTAGTTGATTTAGAAAGTTTGAGCTGATTCCAAACAGTTTTTCAAAAGTTATTGCAGGACAACGACTTATGTAAGTTTCTACTTGAGGGGTTTCCTCTGAGTTTGTTGTCGTTTTCTAAAACTGGCGTTCTTGCTGTTATTCGACCTAAATTAGAGATACTTGGTAACAAGGGTAGGTTTTTTGTTCTTCTTTGTCGATTTAGATGTTTCCCGTTAAGTGTTTCGCCGTAGGTCGCTTGAAATGAGGGCCTGCTAAGACATCGCAAGGGTCGATCGTCATTTCAAACTTGGATCGTGTCAAAAAGTTTGGAGGTTTTTTCCTTATTCTAGCGATAATTTCACGTAGCTTCTTGAAACAACTACGAAAATCAACGGACAATCCAGCAAGGTTTCCGTCATTTAAAGGCCTTTTGGCTACTTGCTTTTCTTTTTTTATGCGAATCGATTAAAGTCCAAATGTCTATTTGCAATGAAATTTAGGCCGTGTCAAAAAATTTTCGACTTTTTTGCTCACCTTTGGAAGTATAGCGCATCTTATTATGAACAAAATACATGAATCAACAGAAAATCCAGCCAAGTTTCTCTCTATGAAATATCTTTTTAATATATTTTATAGTTTTTTTGTAAGAAGCAATCAAAGTCCGAATGTCTATTTTAATGTCTATTTGAATGTCTAAACGAATGTCGCACGCTAAATAGCAGAACTAACTATTGTCCCAATAACTTTTTAACTCTGCTCCTCCAGATATAGTTTCCTCCAATTATACACGATATTGAACACCATTTCATCACATTCTTTTTATTTTTTTTACTTTGGGAGAAATTTCTCAGTCGTTACCATACAAAACTTTTTACACACCCAAGCGAACCAAAACCATGAACAACCAGCTGTACTGAGAATCCATTTCTCACTAGACAATCAGATTGCTCCTTACATCTTCTAACTTTCTCCTGATGAGCATTTTCCAATTATGAATCATAACAAACAGTCATTTCAACTATTGTGCACTACCTCTGTATACGATTGAGAATGACTATGTTCTTAATCCTCTGCTTAATTCTTCTCTAAATTCTGGAAATATGGTTTCTGCTAACAAGTTGGATGAAAATCTTGCCCTTGGCCTATTTTCCTTTATGAATTCTGCAATCTTATTCACAATTCGATCATGGTGATGTGAATAGAAATTCTTAAACCCATTGCAACCGTTTAATATGTAAGCTACAGACACTGTGTGTCTATGACAGAACGGGCATTCCTGATTGTGATCTCTATTCCACAGATGTAGGGTAAAGTTGGTGGGAAGAATACTAAGCCTCGCTTTGATTGTAAAAATCACAAGAGCATCATCAACTTCCCAATTATAATAGATCGAGTGTGACGATTTTGTATGAATATTTTCAAGATTGAGATAACATCCTTGCACAGTTAATTCTTTTCAAGATTCCATAGATATACTAAAATACGTGGGGTACAATATGATGAATTTGAAATTACGATCAATGTAAGTAAATTGTACCAGGAAAATTCAAAATAATTAACGACGTTTCGAGCATAGCCCGTTATCAAGTGAGATAGAAAAGCCATGATAGAACTAAAAAACGTTAAAGGAATATGGAATTCGACGAATGGAATAGGAAGACGGATGTAAGAGCATGGAAAAGAAATATATGGAAAAAGCTAATAAAAATAAATATATATATACATATAATAAAATAGAATATATACTAGAAATGAGACATGTTCTCCGTTACTCCGAGTTTCGTGCTTACGCACTCATCAGACAGACTATAATGAAGAATATTCCTGTTACCGCGGCATAAATATACAAAAGGTGTGATAAAGTTAGACAAAAGAAATTTTATTTAATACAGGTTAATTAGTTAGGTGGAGTTCTATTGTTCATGAGATAAAACTTGTTTTCGTGTCGGCATTTGGAGATTAATTCGGATCGTTTGTTTAGAAGGGTGTTGTTATTTGCTTTGATGATGTATAGTTTTTCTGTTAAGCATAGGTCACACCTTTTTGTAATGTTGTTGTATGGTTTGGCTGAGGTGATGATGGTCCATTGTATGTCATAATCCTTGTTTTTGTCTTTAAGTTCCCAGATGTATTTTGATAGTTCGGTACTGTTGGCGTATTTTCGGTTGCGGAATGAGAGTTTGTGTTGTGTAAATCGTTGTTTGAAGGTTCCTTCTGTTAGGCCAATGTAGTTTTTGCTGACAGTGTCTTCGGTTGTGGTGATATGTGCGTTGTAGATGATGCTGGAAGAGAGGCAGTTGCTGTCTAGTGGGCATTGGTCTTTTTTTCGGCAGTTGCATGTTTTCTCGTTGGTAGTGGTGTGATTGGTGTTGATAATTTTCTTGTTGTGTTTGTTGATGATAGTTTGCATATTATCCATACAGCTGTAGCTGACTTTAACGTTGTTCTTGTTGAAGATCTGATGGAATTTGTGATTCTTGGGGAAGTGTATGTGTATGAGCTTGAGGAAAGTTCTGCCGATGTTAGTTTGTACATTCTTGCTGTATGGTGGGTTGTACCAGATTATGTTGCGCTGTCTGTTTCTTCTTTTACGTGTGGGTGATGTGTGGTCTTTGTATTTTAGGGTGTCGGGGTATCCACTGGCTTTTAGGGCGTTTTCGTAGATGGGCTTGGCTTTGTTGAATTCACTTTCGTTGCATGATATGTCAGTTATTCTACGGTTGATTGCTCCAGGTAAGTGCTTTATGATGTTGGGGGGATGGTTGGACTTTGTATTGATGTATAGTGGCTGGTCGTTGGGCTTTCTGTATGGACAATACGATTGATTTGTTAGGTTTAGTGTTACGTCGAGGTAGTTCACAATTTTTAGGTTGGTCTGTATGGTGATGTTGAGGCCGTGAGTCTTGAAAAGTTTTGTAATGTCCTTCCTGATTTCTCTCTGCTTGTGGACCACGGGTGTTCTTAAAGATAGCAAGTCCGTCGTCTCTGTATCGACCTATGTTGCCTTTTCCGTATTTTGCACCCAGCTTATTGAGGATGAAAAGACCAACCAGTTCACAAATTTCCGCGCCGTCGAAGCTCCCCATAGTCACATCGAACATGTGGCTGTCTTTTTTCGTCCATGTATTTCCTTTGCTGAATAGGAGTGATTTGCGGGCATGCATTATGATGTTGGTATCTTTTTCGGTGATTTTGCAGTATTTCTTGGCGAAGGAGATAGAGTCTGTAAGGAGTTTTTCGGTTATTGAGGGGTAAAAGTTTTCAATGTCGAAGATAACAAATGTATGTTGATGCTTGTTTGGTATGCTGTTGAACCAGTTGATTACAGACGAAGTGTTTTTCCGTTGGTTTAGGGTAGTTTGGTTTCTGATGGTCGTGTTGATTCTGTCAAGGATCTGTTTGCTGATACGGCCTATTTCACTTTTTGCGGGGTTGATTAGTCTGCAGGTGGGGTTGTTCTGGAAGTTTTCTTTATGGTCTTTTAGAGTTATGAATGCTTGTCGTTCTGCCATACATTCTGTTCGGTCTTGGATGTTGAGTTCAGTGGCAATGTTCCATGCTTCGTTGTTTATTGTGTGGATGGCGCTGTCGTTTGCTTTCTTGTAGGTTGTGGTTATGCTGTTAGTTAGTAGTTTGTCATGTAGTTCACTATCCAGTTTGTAGTAGTTGGTTGTTTTGTCAGCGGGGATGAAGGCTTTCGTTGAGGCGTTGATCTTTTTGATGTCTTCGCGTAGCTGGTCTCGAAATTGGTCGTGTGTTTTCCTGAATTGGATGTGCTTGATCATGTTGAGTAAATCAGACTCAAATGCATCTAGGTCTTCGTTTTGTGGTGGACATTTTCTAGACTTGAATCCGAATGTTTTGTTTTGGTCCTCGGTTTGTTGGTCGTCTTCCTTTGGCTTTTCGTGGAAGAAGGCTTTCCATCTCATACGCTTGATGACACTTTCAGTTTTCTCGATAAGTTTCTTTATGTAGCTGTTTCTTGGCGGTATCGGTATATTTTTCATTGAATAGTTGAACCTTGTCTGTTCCATTTCTTGCGTTTCAGTGTTCGACAAAAGTGCTCGACTTTGCAGGAGCGTTAATATTCCAGATTGCGTTGTCTATTCTGAAGTGACAGTGCTCGATGTGCAAAAGCACAGAGCAATAGATATAATAAAATAGAATATATACTATCATCAGACAGACTATAATGAAGAATATTCCTGTTACCGCGGTATAAATAGAGAGTTTAAGCACACGCGACGATAACGATACCGATAACGATAGAACCTACCGTCATCGTTTCCGTTATGGTTGTGGTAAAACTAAATTAAGCACAAACAACGGTAGGGAGCGGCGACCTGACGCAATAGAAGGATTTCGTGAGAATGACACACTTCCTTGTTTACGACACGAGATATGTTTTAAAAGCCTCGAAAAATCCCCTTCTAGAGTTAAATAAAATATGGCTGAAAACAATATTAACGACGCTCTGGCAATCGCTCATAACTTAAATGTAATCGATGACGAAGAACTGGCTCTTTTAGAATTTGAGAATAGGCCGAAGCCTAATCTGGAGATTCCATATTGGCAGTACGAAAAATTTGACCTTGATGAAATGACAAATGACGAGTGTAAAGGCGAGTTCAGATTTGAGAAAAGATACATTTTTAATTTACAAGAAATTTTTCATTTCCCAGAAGAGATAGTAACATACAACAGAATTAGAGTCGACACTACGGAAGCTATCTGCATATTATTGAAACGTTTTGCCTATCCATGTAGATATATGGACATGATCCCAAGATTTGCTAGGCCAGTACCTGAAATTTGCGTGATTTTTAATACTTTGATGCGAATGTTTTATGAGCAGTGGGGTTTTTTATTGAATTCTTTCGAGAGAGAAACACTATCGCCAGTGAATCTTCAAAGATACGCAGATGCAGTGCACGAAAAAGGAGCACCTTTAAGAAACTGCTGGGGATTCATTGATGGAACTGTCAGACCAATCTCCAGACCTGGCATTAACCAGAGAGTCCTTTATAATGGACATAAAAGAATCCATGCAATAAAATTCTAATCTGTCGCTACTCCAGACGGTCTTGTTGCTTTTCTACATGGTCCATTTGAAGGAAGAAGGCACGATAGTGGAATGCTACGAGAATCTGGCCTTTTGCAATTACTCGAGCAGCATTCTGTTTCTCCAAATGGTGATATTATGTGCATTTATGGAGACCCTGCATACCCCCTTAGGCCACATCTTCAAGCCCCATTCAGAAATGCAGATCTGAGAGAAAGGCAGCAGCTGTGGAATCAACGGATGAGTGCAGTCAGAGTCAGCGTGGAATGGTTGTTTGGGGACATAATAAACTATTTTAAGTTTTTAGACTTTAAGAAGAACTTGAAAATACAGCTTAGTGCTGTTGGAGAGATGTATTTAGTATGCACCTTGTTAAAGAATAAGTCGAACTTTATTATCCTTTTTTGGCACAGAGAAGATGGGGGAGATAAATTCTCCTGTTTCATGGGTACATGTCACAATTACTCTTTTTTCAATTAGAATGCTGAGTTCTGATTTAATCAACTCAACATGCTCTTTAGAGATTGAATTTTTGGAATGCAAGAATTCTCAGGAGGGTGTTCAGTGAATTCAATTTTATCTCCTTGCGCAGTTTGTAGGATAGATTCATCTGATGTTAGGGCTTCCCAGTGTGGTAAGCAGTTACTTATCTGACCACCTACAAAAGTTTTAATTTTGGCTTCAAGATAGGGTATAACAAGCCTATTAATGTTGAAGGGAGATTTTCTTACCTGAGAAGTTATTGACGAAAATCCCTGCCTCTGCTCCTGCCTCGTCTGTTCTGTTGAGGTCGCATTTGAAACTGGTTTTGGGGTTGCTGACTGGAATAATTGGGTTGGGGAGAGTAACTTACCCTCCCCCTGTTGGATAAAAAATGATTTCTCTGATGGTGGGGATAAGTTGGATATGGAGAGTACCTTGGCCTTGTCTGTACATCATTGGCCATCATTTTACTTTCTAACTTTGAGTCTGTGATTGCTTTTGGCAAATCATCACCAAAAAGAAGCTTTTTGGGTTTGTTTGAGCGATGACAAGTTGATTTTAGCTCGATACTTAAGAGTGGTCTGAGGGCATCTCTCCTTTTGTATGAGAGTTCTGTATTCACACTACCCAGCAAGACAATAGAGTCAAAAAGTCTTGTTGCAATAACCCTACTATCAGGGTTTGTTTTAGCTTCTCTGGCCTTTAATAGCTCATCAATTGTCTGAGACAGAGCTCCAGATACTCTAACAATGGTATCTTGCAACACAGCAATACGTAAATCTCGTTGCCTGTAAAAACCCTTAACCCTGTTCCAAATAGGCTCATTGACCTTTGGAACAGATGATTGGTCACAATTTTCTGGGATTTTATATTTCTCAAGGATCTCTTTCCTTTTATCATTTCCCAGGTCAGCAGTGAATTTTTCATTCACAATTTTTGCTATTTTCTCTGATATGGGTGGTCCATAGCCCTCATTGGGACGGAGAGACAAATCAATGGTTTCAAGAAAGTGGTCATTGTCCTCATCACCATCAGATGGCTGGAAATCATCCCCTCCAAAAATACTCATGGCATCATCCTCACTACTTTTGGGGGGCCCTTCCTGTGAAGGTGGTGTTGGTGCTTCCTGTGAAGCTGGTGTAATTGTCCCCTGTGAGACTGGCGTTAGTGCTTCCTGTGAAGCTGGCGTGGTGGTTGCACTGGAGGAAGATGCATGATGAGAGGATTTTTCATCTTTAAACTCGTGTAATAATTTGTTTGTTTCAAGCATGCTTTATTGCATAGCCGAAAGAATATTTATTAGTGCATGATTATCATTTATGGGAGCCGCATTAGTAGATAATGAAGGAGGATGATCATGGTTTCTTCACCCAGACCCAACACAGAAATATCATCAGTGTCCATGAGGACAAACAACGAAAAAACGAACAAAAACTTTATTATGAAATACAAATACTTATCTCTGGGTAGATTTGACTTCCAAATTTTGAAATTTGTCGTCGATGAACGTGGATTTTTATCAAAAAATTTTGAAAAATATTTCAACCCGAGACCGGTTTGCAACGTGAACGATACAACTGGTTTGCGCATGCGCGGTACTGTCTCTCGTACAACTCTGTAATGACGTAGGCTGATGGTGAAATAGAATTGTAATCACCAATTGTAATCACAGATAAACACCGCCATCACTGATCCTCCCTTGACATCCAACATCAGCAAATATAAAATTGTAATCAAAATCAACAAGGACAAGTAACACAATGCTGTAGAAGCCCTTGTGGTTACAAAAGTTTGCCCCAGAGTTCACAGGGTGATATATGGAGATGTGCTTACCATCTGCAGCACCAAATGCATTTGGAAATTGCCATTTTTCCTCTGCACCTTGAGCTAGCTTGATCCATTCAGCCTCCAATCTTGGAAATTGGAAGTACTCTTCTTTCAGGTTGTTGTATATTGCGTCAAATACAAGAGGAACGAATTTTGTGATGGTAGTCTGGTGTATTTGGAATTGATATTGGAGACTCTCAAAGCTCACTCCAGTTCCAAGAAATCGTAGGGTTTCTGCCAGTTCCTCTTCTTTACTAATTGGCGTTCTTAAATGGGTTGTTTGTCCTTCAATGTCATGTTTAACTTTGGAGAGCAGTTCCTGATGCAATAAATAATAAAAAAATCAGTTCCTTGAAATGTTATTTTACCTCAGGGCCGTCACTAGCTGCCCTGTGAGGGGGAGGGGTGTCAGGCCAAATTTTTCAAAAAACTGGGCGGTCGATGCTTTAAATGCCGTAGAGGTAGCAAATTTTGCCGACAAAACACCTCTAAGTGTCCAAAAATTCCTTGTTATCAAAACATAATTTCTTTCCTGAGGGATATCAGACCCCTACACCCCCACTGTAGCCACGGCTCTGGCTTACCTTTCACATTTTAGGCCCAATACATGTTTAGAATTACTTCATCAACAATATTGAAGGGAATAGGATATTTTTGGTTATAGCAGCTTTACCAAATCCATTATATATAAAGAATACCTATCTCAAAAGTTTTCGTGTTCATGCGCATGAATCTTCTGTAGTCCTACCTGTCGTTTAATCTCAGCACATTTATCAAACTTCCATAGATACCTTTTCCACTGGCCACAGCCAAGGCTTTACCCAGCAACTTCTCCGTTTTCTTTTAGGCTTCTTTTTGGCCAAAGAATAAATTATCAATGCTGCTGCAGCCTTCCTTCTTCTTTCTTGGTAATCGTCTTCGAAATCCTCTATTTTTCAACTCCTACTCAAAACAAACTTGCGCGCCAAAATGTTCGTCTCGTGAGCAATATTTTATGTTAATTGTCGGCTTCTTTGAAAAACTTGAAGATGATGGAAATCTTTTTGAATAGCGATCAAAAGTATTTCCCTCAAGATGGATTAAAATTCCTCAAGATGGATTAAATTTCCACTCAACAAGCAAATACAAACACTTGGAGTGGTGACTTACACTATCACTTTCTCTCGTTTTTCGTGATCACAGAAAAAATGTTAAGCAAATTGTACCTGGATGTGATAGTGTAATAGGGCCTTTAAGCATGCTGCAGTTGCTGATGCTGAGTTCGAGGAGAAGGATCAACACCAAGATAGGGTTACTCATGAGAGAAAAGAAACAATTGAAGCAATGCAGTTACATGGGCAGTTTCATAAGGATACAAAAGATGTTAAGAATGGTGAATCATCATGGGAGTGGCTACGAAGTGGAGATTTAAAAAGAGAGACAAGAGTCTGTTGGTAGCTGCACAAGACTTTTGTGATTCGCACTAGCGATAGTCACAAAAGTGCGAATTTAATTCGCACAGGAGTGCAAGCAATTTTTTATCACGTGACCTCTCCTCATTTTGGAATCGAGGTTTATGGCACTCTTGTATTTCCAAGGCTAATCTTAATATTCAACCGTAGGGCCACTCTTGTCTTTTCAAGGCTTATCTTAATATTCAACCATAGGGCCACTGGCAAGCCCGCGTAGCGGGCTTCATAGGGGAGCTAGTCTTCTGTTAATTGTAAGGTGCATATTTTCAATTTGATACATTACATTTGTCATGTAGAGGCAGGGTTGAAAGTTGCCTAAAAACATTTTGGAAGCCCCGATCCATTTGTGGTCCTCGTTTAACTACTTTCACGTGTTACCCTCTTAATTTCTCCTGTTTATTCTAATTGCAATGTTTTTAAGTTTCCATCTTTGTTTATCTATTGATGAATCGTTGAAATACTTTGCAGGCTTATCTAAAAGCTCTGCTAATTATTCTGAATTCTACTTTAAAGCTTGACAACAACATGCTTCTGCCAGCCCCCACCAATTATTAATCCTCGTTGACACAATTTCATTCCTAAAAGTTCTCCTATTTAGTCAGAATCAAATTTTAAGGTTCTTCAACAAATTTAAAAATTTTTTAGTTGTACACTCGTAGCCCTTGTCGACTTAAGGGGCTTTTTTAAATATTTTCTAATGTCATTCTTAGAGCTGTAATGTTCATTTTAATGCACTTCGTTCAATCTTTGTTCACTTGTGATGCTGTTTTAAGACATAATTGCGGGCCACCCTCAAAGCTCCCTGTTTATTCTGAATCAAATATTAAAATTTTCCAACACAATATTCCTGTTAGCCGTTATTTTCATGGTGCTCGTTTAGATAAATATCATCTGAAAATTTCTTAAGAAAAAAAATTCCTAAAAAAGTATGTTGATTCATAAAAATCTTTAATGATTTCTGATCTAAACTCCAAAGAATTAAAATAATTACAAACTTTTTTCATTTGAGGGCCTGGTATCATATCTTCGTCACAATTAGCTTTGAAAACACTGCAGCAACAAAGCACTTAAGAAATTGAAAGATAGAAAACAGCAAAAGTTTCGTGCATCAGAAAGGGTTCTTAAATCTTCATAAATTTAGTCATTTTCTCCACAATCATGGTTGTTTCTTGTTTCTTTGTTCGATTAAACGCAAGCATCAATGTCATAAATTTCCTTTCGAAGGTCCGAGAATCACGTCTGTGTCATAATTATTGCTTGAAACACTCTTTGGTCTAGATGAAGAACAAAAAAATAATGAAGATATTATTCCATGGTTAATGAAATCGATGGTCATAATGCTTTGTAAAAATTTCAGAAAAAACGTTCGACCTGAGAGCTTAGCCACCCTTTTAACGACAGGTTTTTAGTGTAATTTCATCAAATTAAGCATAAAATCGTTTGAAATTGTTCTTGTTAAGCAAACAATACGGCAAATCCATTTTCCTTTAAGGACAAAACTACAAAGAGGTAAAAATTTAAGAGAAACATGTTTGTGACGGGTCTAGCGACTCCTTTTAGCAACCGGTTTTTAGTATAATTTCACCCAAATAAGCAAAAAGTCATTTGAAATGATTTCTAGAATGATTCACCTACAATTGCGAAAATGCTCTCAAATCTATAAATAATTTTAACTTGATAGACAGGCAAATCCTATTTGTCTCTGTGGGAAAATCTTCTAACTCATACGCTCTGCGAGCATTATTCAATTAGTTCGCTTTGATTACCAGTGTCTATTGTTCAAAATTCAGTCTCGCATTCCGGTGAAATGGCTTCTGCCTCTAAATATTTTACCTGTTGTTTCAAAATGACTTATAGCTCGGATTCTGCTCAAAATTAAAAAAAAAGAATTATAGAAAAGTTTTAGGTTAGAGGATGCTCTTTTAGGTTATTCAGCTTTGATTAACATAAGCCCTAACAATTTGCTGCGATTTCCAGTCAAAGTCTGAGACCAAGAAAGACGAGCAGAAAAAAAATCAAACGCAGTTTTCTTAACATAAATATATGGAACGATACAAAGAAAAAGCATATTTCAATAATTAGCAGATTAATAAGAAATAACGAGCACATAGAAAACAACTTACACACACATTAAACTACATGAAAGTCATGAAAACAGTCATTATTAAGAACGCAAAGGAACGTGTATTTCCCTTCCTCCATGTTGCTGCAGCCTGTGCATACGAAGCAGGAGTACCCATCCTTCTTGTTTTTTGTGCAGTTTTTGCATCTGCCTCGCTTTTCAACCTTTTTAGGCAGATGCTTTTCAGCCCCCAAGTCTGAATTGACTTGTCTACCGCGTTTTCGACCACTTCTGTTGCTGCCAAGGAGCTGCATGGCTAATTTTTTCCTGAATTCGAGGAGTGTCATGGTCTTCTCTTTCCCTCTCCGTGCAAACCGCTTATGGTTCGGCGAATCCTTCATCAATACGAAGGCATTGGAAATAGATAGGTCCACCAAAAACCAAAGGATATAGGTCCACCAACGCCAAGATTTTCTGGCACAGCAATAAGCCGTCCACATTTGGTCTGCTCTATCCACTACAGCCATGTTTTCGTTGTAGCTCCGAACAGGTGGTGGGCATGAGATTTTCTTGTAACTCCCATCCTTTTGCATTCTTTTAACGGATGTTTCTGCCAAATTCGGATTACGGTTAGAAGGAAGCAGCCTGAGAGGCTTTCTCCCCTTTTTTTCCTGCCATACTTTCGCAGTTATGCCATTCTTTTGCAATGTTTTCGATTCGCCTGGTTGACACTTTAGGCCCAACTTCTTCCCTCTTATTAAACGCATCTCTTTCAACAGTGACTTGGCATTACTTTTGACAGTGCCGCATCCATAAATCCCATTTTTTAGGAGGTTTTCATGAAGGGCGACACAATTGAAATAGTTATCGAAGTAAAGATGGTGGTATCTGCCACAAATGTTTGTTGTCAAACCTTCGACAACCTTTCTTCCAAGTTCTTTCTCTCGGCCATGATTTCCTCCTGGCTTCCCAACGTAAACTTCAAACTCACAAACATACCCGTTCTTGCTGTCTGCCCGCTCCCAAACCTTGGTACCATATTAAGTTGGCTTGGCTGGCAAGTACTGCCTAAATGACAATGTGCCACAAAACTTTATCATCGCTTCGTCTACAGCATTTTCTCTGTTAGGACTGTAATTCCCCAAACACTGTTTGTTGACAACTTCCAAAAGTGGCCTAATCAAGTGGAGCTTGTCTCTGTTCGGATCTTGCCGATTATAGCCAGTGCGATCTTGTACATGGATATACTGGGATAGTTTTTCGAATCTATCCCTCGTCATGATCTCAGCAATGGCAAAATCACCATAAAATTTGTCCTGACTCCAGTACATTTTGATTTCTGGCAGGTCAACCAATGACATGAAAATTCTTAGGCCAACAAAGCAGTGCATTTCATCAGGTGTTGTTGGGGACCAGCGCTCGTCTACCTTGTGTTGCTCCACCTGCAACTGTAAGGCATACAAATTTTTTTGCTCTGCCAAAATGCAGTAAATCTCTTCAGGGAAAATTTTCTCAAAAAAGTTTATTTCTTTGGCTTCACCAGCAAGAGTGAATGTTGCTCCGACATCCTCTGTTCATACAAATTCTGGGATGTAAACATCGCAAAGCTTTTATGTCCATCCTTCGGCTACATCGTCATCGTCAGACAATTCTTGGCTTCCCCGAAGCTGAAAAACTCGTTGATAGAAAGGTCACTTTCCTTTATGTTCTCCTTAAATTTTCCAAATTTATTTCTTCCGACAAAAACCCAAAAAATTCACTTTCTTTGTCGCTACTTGAATCAAAATAATTGCATGCAGCCATTTTGCATCGAAAGTTAAACAAACTAAACCTCTGAACTTTCAACTTTTGTTTTCTCCAGATTTCTGACCGTGACCTACCCAATCATTTACCACCATTTGAATCTACATTGTTCAAACTACAACATGGTATTGTCTGAATAACCAGACTGCTTTTAGAGAGAAAAATTCTTGGGAGAAAAATGACTGCTTTTAGCCAATCAGAGCTCATGTTGCTGCATGGCAATGTAGCCAGAGTCGAAACTCAATAAGAGAATACTTCTAGTGGTTACTTGTATGAGATCTATCACAGAATAACCAAAACACAACAAAACAGAATTATATACAAAGGTGGATATTACGTAATGTTCTTAAGACGAATACCGGGGGTAGATGTAATGCAATAACTATACTCCCTAACATTTCCCCCTTCCTATAACTGAATAGCTGTCCATGGAATGTTCTCGGGAAAATGACGTGCTCTTCTTTCCCGCAAATTATATCGTCTGTAGGGTCGTTCATTGTCATCATGGAATTCCTCATTGTCCGTATCGGTAGTGTAGTCTTCGTCAGAACTGGTATACACCCTTTCTTCATCAGATTCAGAGTCATTTGTCTTTGATGCGAAACGATCCAGAATATCATCTTGACGAAAGGAACGATCATGAAACATCACGTCTTGAACTGGACGATCTGTGTTTTTGTCCATGGCAACTGGTGTTAAGCGATCATGATGAACGGTTTTCGTTTCTTTAGTCTGGTCGTTTTCAATCTTAAAGTTTACTCCGTTAGGCAACTTTTGAAGGACTGTCCATGGACCCCGGCGACGGGGAGCTAGTTTACGATTCTCGCCGGTCTTATAATACTTTACTTTAAGCCATACCTTTGCACCTTGGGGAAAGTCATTAAAACGAATATTCTTGTTATATTGTTTTTGCATATTTGATCTACTTAATTGGAGATTGTCGATTACAACATCATAGGCCGTCTTTATTGTTTGATTGCGATCGTTTGCATACTCGGTAGGAGTGTTAGAATCCATCGGAGTATGGTCAGCAGTAGCGAATAGAACATCGATAGGGAGGCGTGCAGATCTGCCAAACACAATATCAAAAGGTACATGATTTATGGCCTTACTGACACTCGTATTTAGGGCAAAAATTAATTCAGGCAATATTGTAGACCACTTGGATTGGTTCAACGAACGATGTAAGAGGGCAGAGCGAAGCATGTCCTTGACGCTACGAATATTTCTCTCTGCGAAACCATTTCCCTGAGAGTGGTAGGCGGATGAACGTCGTTTCTCGATGCCAAATATATTGCAAAGCTCGTGTAATGCTTGGCTATCTATATTAGATCCTTGGTCACTGAGGATATATAATGGTATACCATGAATGTAGATCCATTTAGACAAGAGTGCTGCAATAATCGAGGATGTCGTTTGATCTTTTAACGGAACTGCTTCAATATATTTAGAGAAAATGTCACCTATGAGCAGAAAATATTCGAAACCTTTGTTATCTTTCGGCATATATGCAATATCGATGCAGATGAATTGCATTGGGGCATCAGGGGTGACCATGTCGACTAGAGGTGCTTTAGGAGGGGCAGTGTTGCATTTAGTTTGCTGACAATGTACACAAAGAGAAATGAAATTCTTTACGTAGCCATACATACTTGGCCAGAAAAAACGATCTTTCAAAATTGCATAACATTTATCAGTACCAAAATGTGCCGTGTTATGAACTTCAGCAATAACGCATTTGCGTAGCGATGCTGGAATAACTGGACGACCTGATTTTGTTAAAACTCCGTTCTCTATTCGGAGTTGATTTTGGATTCTCTTGAAGCGACCTTGTAAAATCCGTGTTTTATTTTCTACAGCATGTTTGACACTATTAATGACTGGATCTGATTGTTGTTCTTCCAATAATTGTTCTTTAAAAGAAATATCGCTGAAGAAGGCTGCATAAATTTTGTCATCGAATAGTGAATTCGGTTGTGTAGAAGAGGCATTTTTGTTGCGTGAGAGTAGGTCAGCTTTGATATTAGTTTTACCGCGGATATACTGGACGGTGTAATCATACTCTTCTAGCTCTGCAATCCAGCGAGCAAACTTCCCACGTGGATCCTTTTGCTGGCGAAGATGAACCAAAGGGTTGTGGTCGGAATTTAAAACGAATGGGGTACCAGATAAGTACACATGCCAGTGACGAATGGCCAGTATCAGAGCAAATGCTTCTTTTGTTATGGTGGCCCAGTTTCGCTGAGAACTGTTAAAAGCAGTGGAAAAATAGGCTATCGAATGTAAAAGTCCATCGGATCCCTTTTGGGACAAAACACCACCGGCTGCAAAATCGCTGGCGTCAACTTCGATGATAAAAGTTTCATTAAGTTTCGGAAAAGCTAAAATTGGCTGTGAAGTTAATCGACGTTTTATTTCACAAAAAGCGGACTCACAAGACTCTGACCACGCAAATTGAACATTATCACTTGTGAGACGATTGAGTGGCTGCGTAATTGTTGCAAAATTGCGAATAAAAGCTCGGTAGAACCCAGCTAAACCCAAAAATGACTTCAATTCCTTCCTCGTGGTTGGTGGAGGAAAATTGCTGATGGCCTCAGTCAGGCGCTGCTGAGGCTGGATGCCTTCAAATGAAAGTTCATAACCAAGAAAATTTACTTTTTCCGAAGCAAAAACACATTTTGATGCTTTGAGAGAAACCTTGGCAGATCGCAGACGATCAAACACTGTAGCTAAATCCTGAATATGTTGTTCAAACGTGGAATTAAATACTACTATGTCATCCATATACGCTAAAGTCCTGTCCGATGGAAGGCCAGCGAGGCACATATCCATCATGCGCTGGTATGATGCCCCTGCATTGGAGAGTCCAAATGGCATCACGTTGAACTCGAATTTACCGTTTGGTGAAGAAAACGCAGTTTTTTCTTTGTCGCTTTCCACTAACGGAATAGACCAATAAGCAGATGCTGCATCTAATGTAGACCAATATCGGGCTCCTGCCATTTTGTCGATGACGTCCTTGATGTGAGGTAAGGGGTAAGTGTCCCTTTTTGTAACATCGTTTACGCCACGAAAATCGCATACGAACCGAATACTGTTATCTTTCTTCTTCACTAACAACACCGGAGCATTCCATGGCGAGGCTGACGGACGAATAATTCCATTGGACAGCATTTCGGAAACTTGTTGCTTCAAATCATCTTGCCAAGCAACCGGAACTCTATGTTGTTTGCGGTTGACGGGTAAAGCATCATTAGTAATAATTCGATGTTTAACGAGTGGTGTTTGTTGAGGCTTTTTTGTGTTAGCAGCAAAAACATCTTGGTAATCCATTAGCAATTGTTCAAGTTGTGACTTTTCCTGGGCAGACAGTTTTGAGTTTATGTCAACATCATCAATTTTAAAACTGGAGGCCCTGCTTTCTATGTTGGCTGAGGAAATAGTCTCTCCGGCTGGTTGTAAGGTACCCATCGTAGTTTGAGATTTAAGAACCACATCACACGATGAGACATTCAATGCAGTAATACAAAATATGCCATCAATGTTGGGTACAACGCGAGATCTAGTAATATATAAGCCACGTGACTTTGGCAGTCGATTTGGTTCAAAATCTCCAGTCAACATAAAGTTATCGGTGGTAGACTCCACGGAGAGAACCTTTTCTGAACGAGCAGGGATAGTGGTGTCCTCACATAACCGGACACTGGCGTTCTGAGTTGATAAGCAAGAGATAGATGTAGGTCCTAGTTGTATTTTGTTTTGAGCAAAATCAAATTTGACTGAGCCAAAGAGACGCATGAAGTCCCTGCCAAGTAGGATATTTGTGTAATTAATTGAGTCTAGAACTTGAAAAACATGTTTGCGGGGTGGCAGGTTAGAAATTTGGACGTTGAGAGTGACAGCACCCAATATTTTCATTTTTTCACCCGAAGCATTAATCAGAGTTTTCAGCGAACTATTATCTATTTCACTGTCCAAACCGATTTTCTTGAGAGTTCCTAAGTCAATAATTGATGTGCCAGAGCCCGTATCTAACATAACATGAGTGTTTACAGTTTGTATCTTTGCAGCAATAACGACTAAACATGGGTCTTCTGATTGAAAAATATCGGCACTGGCGGTTAGTCACTGATAGTTTGGGCAGGATGGGTTCCAGCTGTCATGGCCTTGTTGGCCGCAGGCCTGACAAAATCGAGTTGGACAACTTGCAACAAAATGATCAACACTTTTGCATGACCTGCATTTGTTCTGTTGTGAGGGGGTGTTGTTACCACGAAAGTTTCCAGTGAATCGTGAACCACGGCCCTGACCCCGATTACGGTTTTGAAAACGGCGACCAAAAGGGGTCCCGCGGCCCCTATGAAATGGTTGATTGGATGTGTAATTTACGCCACTCGCTGATGAATTGTTACCCCCGGATTGATCATCCGTTGTCATCGCATTCAATTTTTCAACAACTTTATCAGCTATTTTATCAATAACCGTGGGATGTATTTGTTCATCGCCACTGTCAATACTAATTGCATTAGCTGAATGGCATTTTGCAATTGTCATGTTTGACTTAACACCAGCTAATTCTAAGCGTACGGTTTCCGCTGCTAGGGCTTTAACATCACATGATTGGAATTTTTCCATGGCCTTCAAGGCAGAACGCATGTCAGGGTGAAGTCCACGAACAAAATAATCCTTAGCTAGAATTGCGCGAGCTGAGTCGTCAAAGCCTGGGTATGCCAGTTTAATCAATTCCATTATTTTGTAGGAGTATGTTAGAGCAGACTCACCTTGTAGACGATTTCTATTAGACAGTTCAAAGATTGCTTCTTCACGATTTAATTGGCCTTTCTCAAATTCTTTGAGAAGCTCCCCCTTTATTTGATCGAAATCTTTTCGTTCTTCTGCAGATAAACGAAGGTAAACATCGAAGGCAGGCCCCTCTAATCTGCTTGCCAAATTCTGAGCTTTTTTCTCTCCTGTAAATCCTTTCAGGGCTGAATGTAATTCTACCTTAGTCACAAATTCCGTAAGATTCCCTTGGCCGTTGAAACTTTTTATTTTGTTTTCCATTTTGATTATAGCTGAGATAGGTTCTGTGATAGAAATGTAGCCAGAGTCGAAACTCAATAAGAGAATACTTCTAGTGGTTACTTGTATGAGATCTATCACAGAATAACCAAAACACAACAAAACAGAATTATATACAAAGGTGGATATTACGTAATGTTCTTAAGACGAATACCGGGGGTAGATGTAATGCAATAACTATACTCCCTAACAGCAACAGTCGGGAAACGGAGCGCAAATAAATTTGTTGCCATGCTGCAACATTCGGGATACAAAGTATGAAAAGAAATGTTGTCGCACGGCAAGAATCGGAGTGTATGAGTTTTAATCAAAAAATTACTGACTTGTTGTACCAAAAAGTCAGCAAATCCCATCGTTCATCTACAAAAAAAGAAGGCGGTTAGGGAAAGTTGCTGCAAAGGATTCTCGTTAGGCATAACAAGTTGGGGGCTGGCTTTACATAATTCGCATTACAACGGGCTTCCTACAAAAATCAAATTTTCTTGCATCAAGAATAAACAGCAGTTGATTGCAATAAAACCGATCTAGTTTCCTTTTATCCCAAAAGCACAAGAACAGGTAAAAAATTTTCGTTCGCGGCGGGGGTCTAGCGGGCGGTTTTTAGTGTTTCACCGAAATGAGCACAAAATCATTTGAAATAAGGAATATCTAAAACAAATAAGAACAACAACCCTTACCTGTATTCGCATGCCATCGATTCTGATGCCAGTGAAGAAGGGGAACAGCCAGCAGCCATCGCAGAACCAAAAAAATACGGGCAGCAGCATGTGTACCATACGTACGTAGCTACTAAAATGGAAAGGAAGATTGTCAAAAGCACGAATTACATGGCTCTTGCAAACGAAATAAGAAACGGGGTTCAAAGTTGATAAAAAAAGCCAAGGAGACTCACCTGAGATCGAGAGCAGCCACTACTAACTGAAGCCTCAAGCTGTAGCACAGACCACAACTGTTTCGGACCGCTTCGCGTTCGAAAAGGAATGCCAAGCAGCAGTGCACGTAGATTTATTAGCTATCCTCTCCTCTCACTACTAAAAATCCAATGAATCCTTTGTGGAAAGCAAAACGAATTTGAAAAGCCTCGGTTCAAATTGAAGGGTTGCTGGAGGAAGAAGTTTTGAAATCTTTTGCAGAGGGCAAGAGAAAAGAGAGAGAAAGAACCTTTAGAAACACAGGACAAAGACCACGGAGAGCACTAATGGTGATTGAGACGATGCCTCAGAAAACGCCAAATATCTCAAGAAACAAGGCAGCAAAAAAAACGTTATACCTTTACGATAGCAAATCAATCATCTAGCTTCGATTTGAGACCTTGCTGGGGAAAATCTGCTCTGCCCTTCAGGGAGATAAAGGGGTTGAGCCGCCGTGCGGTGTGAATCTTTTGTTGGGGACTCATTTGCATATCCGCATATTTGTATTAGTAGACAGCAACAAATAAATGCTGCTTGTGCAAATAGCGAGTGGAAAATGTTGATCACATTGTTGCAGGTTGTGAAATGTTGGTGCAAAATAAAATACAAGGAAAGGCACAATAAAGTATGTCTCAATTTGCACTGGTGGCTATGTAGAAAGTTGGGATATAACACTTAAGATGAGTGGTGCAATGATGTACCAGAAAAATAATTGAATAAAGTCTACATGATGTTGAAAACAGAGAAGGTCTTATAATAGATGTTGCCATACCTGCAGATAAAAACATCGCAGATAAAATAGTTAAACAAATAACAAAATATGACAAACTAAAAGTAGAAATATCAATAACATAGGGGTGCTCAGAAGCAGAAGTAAAAGTTGTACCCATTGTTACTGGAGCACTAGCATCAATACCGAAAAATTTCTCACTCTTTCTGGAACTGTTGGAAATCCAGACATACATGCCAGTACTCCAAAAAACTGCCATCTTTCGAAAAACACATATCCTCAGAAAAGTACTTTCTGTCTGAGGCCCTTTGTCAAGGCTTGACAGTTTGACTATATGAAATCCAGTATTTTCGACGAAAACTGTGCAATCATAAAATAAAATAATAATAGTAGATTGAATTTTTATACAGCATAATTGATCAGTGCAAAATTGTACTGTTATCAATGGAGTCCTCTTCCAAAAGTTAAATGAAATGTAAAATCTTACAAAACAATAAAATCATCAAAAACAATAAAAATAAAGGTACAAAAATCATTGAAATCAGTTAAAAGTATATGCCAATTTACAATGTTCATCTGATGCATTTCTAGAAAATATTACAAAACAATAAAATCATCAAAGGAACAATAAAAATTGGGTTACAAATATCATTAAAACTGATTAATAGTATATGCCTATATTTACAATTTTTATTTAATGCAATTCTAAAAACAGTTGCAAGTGCATCATATGTCTTTGCAGCAAGATAATATAAACTTTTTTGCGCGCTCTTGAGCTTAACTTTCGGTAACTTCACTGAATTCTGATTGTTCGTTGTTGCGTACTCGTTGAAAGTATAAAATAGTTATTGTTTAGACAATCGAATACTAGAGTACATGCTCTCTTTTTAATTAGGCTTGATACTGATGGAGTTCTTATTCCCACATTCTTTCAAATTGTTGATACGTTCTTTCCTCCATTCTCGATGCTTTTGATCTTTTTTTGTCTAGAATCAGGTGACAGACTACACCAATATCTAAAAATTGCTAAAACCATTGTTCTTTATAATGCTTCAGCTTCATCTGATGTCAGACAATTTCTTATTTTTTCATCATGTTCACTCTGCCTGAAGCTTTTTAGAGGATTTATCAAAGTGTGTGGCAAGTGTCAAAGTAGAGTCTAAATGCACCCCAATATATTTATAACTTGTTGTTGAGTCGAAGAGCTTTTCATCTACATGAATTTCAAGCTGCTTCCCACCAAGCAAACTCAACCTCTTTCCAGTTTCAAACAACATTTATTCCGTTTTGACCTTCTTTCATTTCAAAATCAATTCATTCTTATTTAGCCATCAGTATACTCTGTTAATGCCTATATTTAGCCATCAGTATACTCCTGGCACAACAATCCTTCGATATTATTTACACAGTAACATGATATGAAAAGAACAGTCTCATCTGCAGAAGTGATGATCGAAGAATGTTTTAAGCATCCCCCCTTATCGTTCATATAAAGGAGGAATGGTAGTGGACCCAATATTGAGCCTTGAGGAACTCCTATAAAGACTGAGTAAGCTTTTGAAATTGTTTCATTTATTTTGGCAGACTGCTTTTGTAAAAAGAGGTTATCCATAAACCAGTTCGGCTCTCCTTCAGTTATTCAATTACTTGGGAGCTTATTTAAAATAAAAGAATGACTTATGGTATCAAAGGCCTTAGACAGATCGACGCAACTTGCACACAAACATGGTGATTTTTCCAAGAAATGAACAAATTTGAAGGTCAAGATCGTGTCTGAAACAGAAAATTTTGTAAAGCCATCATTAAAATTCTAATGTTCAATGCCACTCTCGGTATAAAGCCTTCTACACCAGGGAAAGTGGTGGGTTTTATAGGTTTTATATTTTTTTATTCAATAGTGAAACTTTTTAAAGTTTTTACAAGGGCTATGAAATGGGTCTTTCTGTAGTATTTTCATTATGCCAGTGAACAAAACATAACATAGGATTGTTGTTGTCCTTAGTAGAGCTGTCTACAAAATACTTTGCCTCCTCACAAAAAAGAATTGAATGTTATTTCAGGGAAGATGGATTTTGCAAAGATGAAAGATTTGGAATAGAGATTGAGAACTTGGATTAAACCAAGAACTTTGTTGCAGAATGTGTGTGATTTCTGCTTTGATGCATGTGACAGTGAGAAAAATCTGAAATGCGTTTGTCTGAGGCAAAATTTGTGAGACTTAGTAGGTCTCAAATGTATTATTAACTGTGTTATGAGAGAAAACCGACTGGCAGGTTAATATGTACCAATAAGGAATTTTGTGATACTCTTCATACCCTATTCTGTTACTCTAAAGAATCATCTAATTGTTGTTATAATTGGGCTTTGAGGGAAAATGGTGTACATTCAGAGACAAAGTGATTTTATACAATGATTTTGCAGTGCAACAGCCGCTTGCAGCTGTCAATAACAAAGTCGCTCACGTCCACCCGTAGGGGAAATCCCCTACAGTAGGGGAAATGAGGATTTTGTAGGGGGTAGGGGAAACCTACAGGGAAAAGTTAAAAAAGTAGGGGAAAGCCAAGGAAACGTAGGTGATTTGCAACAAAAGTTGATTGAAAATGAAAAAACAGCGATTTAACAGCAAAGTCGAATATGTGATAACTAAATAACGAAATTTCGAAAAGGTAACTAGTCTAAACAATTAATTATAAAAGCACAAATTAGAAAACTGTTATTTAAAATCCTCCTCAATATCAAAATGTCTTCGTTCTTCTTCACCAAAACGCAACATATAACTTGACCTCGCAGTTACATGTAGGGCTTTCAATCTAGCATCAAACATAGTGGGGAAATGTTCGTTTGTTCGCAAAATTCCTTGAAGCGTATTTACTGAAAGTGCGCTTCTCAATTTAGTTTTATTTGCGTTCACTTTTGCGAATGTTCTCTCGACTTCAGCTGTACTTTGTGGAAGGGTAGTAACTTCAAGCATAAACTTTGCTAAATTTGTATATGCCGGAATCTTATGCATTCCTTGCCAAAACTCGATGATTTCTTTCCTTTCCTAACCTCCCTGCTTTATGGTGTCGTCAACGAGTAAAGATCTCCATTCTCTATCAATAGTTTGAATGCTTATTCCAAGATTTGTGTTTATACGAGGAAGACCTTTAGCAAGTACACCTTCAGATTGAACTGAAGCAGTACCTCCAACGATTTTCGCATGGTTAATGTCATGTAGAGCCGACAGGTTGGGATCTGAGATGTCTATTCTACAGCGGATTTGACAGATTGCTTCCCTTTACCAATTTCTACATCTTGTTAGGAAGCTTTCTTTCTGGTGAGGAAGTATCTCTTTAGTAGTTTCTGATGCCATGTATCCAGGATACACTTTTGCCAGTGGCACCCATTTACTTTTGTCATTGATATTGACATCTGCTAAGGAATCATTACCATCAATCTTCATGAAATTAATATGAAGCATTTGCAGTACACGCTTTAGCTCAGGCAAAAGTGCATTTAGCTTAAATGAATTTGACTGGAAAAGCAAATTCAGGCCTGTAAGATCCTCAAGGACGAATTCCGAGAATTCAAGGGTCGCCTTGATATAAGGGGATCTCAAGGCAGACAATACTCTTTCAGCATGAGGTGAGTTTGCTTCTGCAACCTCAGCAACAAAGAACAATTCCAGTGCAGGCCACTGCTCAAGAATTCACTTAACACATGCGACAACTGATAACCAGCGGGTCTGACAAGGCTTCAGAATCTTGTGCAAATCAACCTTCACAAATTTTTGAAATTCCATAAGGCCTTTCTGTCGGTTTGGTGATAAATTAAAATAGTTATAAATGTCATGTATTAACTGTTCAGCCGTTTTTGATAAAGTTTTACTTGCATGCTTAGCAACAAGATGGAACGTGTGGCAGTAGCATTTCAAGACGAATAGCCCTGGAGCTGCATCTTTCATTTTTGTCAGGACAGAGTTGTTACCTCCCTGCATCAAATTTTCACCATCCGAAGCAAAGCCTAATACCTTGGTCCAAGGCAGTTCGTCTTTTTCAAGAATGTCTTTCAGGCAATTGAAAAGGCCTTCAGCATTTCCTTCTTCTACTGGAATGAGGGCGAACAGTCTTGTGATTGGCTGGCATGTTTCCTTTTCCAAGTACCGCACATATACGCAGAATACTTTCTTCATAGTGATATCTGTCGCTTTATCACAAAGGATTGAAAATCCATTTGCCTTCCTTAAATCTGCAACTAAATGTTCATGGGCATAGACTGAGAGGCATTCAGTGAGCAAATATGTGCCTTTGGTTCGATTGCAGGTCATTCCTTTCACTGCCTTTGAATCATCTGCAATGAAATTGAAAGATACATTCTTTCGCGCTACAAGAGCAACCACATTTAGCTCTTCTTTCACTACTGGTGATTCTGTTGACGTCACAAACGCAGTAATTGGTTGTGTTTCTTGTACTGTTTTTGCAATTCGAACATGAAACGACAACTTCGAATGTCCGATGAGCTCTGATTTGCCAGGAACTAAATCCTTTTTACAAAACGAGCAAAATGCTTTGTTCGGATTGCTTTTAGATGACGAGAGCCATCCCTTTGCCTAAGCCTCTTTTTCCCAATCCCTGCGATAACTTTGATTCCGAAACTTTTTCTCTAAATCTTTTGGCATTTCAAATTACCGATGCTGTTCTTCGCCAATGGACAAGTTGATGAAGTGAAATACAAATGAGATTCCAGAGATTGTAGACCCAAAAGACCTCTAAGAGAATTCTGATAATAAGATAGAGATCAAAGGGGTACTCAATGTAAACAATTACAAATCCATTTAAGTATCAATACAATAGTCCAGGTACCAGCTGATATACTGTCTTCGTATTATTTATGTCACCTGTTGGGTCATAGAAGATAACTGGAAAGGTATATTGATGAAATATATAGAGTCTTAGTGACTATATGTTAACTAAAGATGTTTGTTCAAAAGACTCATTCCAAAAAATGTTTCCGTTTGTTGTCAAAAATGTTAAGTCAGCAATCAAGAGAGCATATGGTTGGGTTTTTACATGTTCTGCCACAATTGTGAGGCAGCATTTCCACTAGTCTGGGTTAAAACAAAAACAGGTTAAGAGTTAATCGTTTCTGCATCACGTTCCCACTAACCCACTTGAAAAACGGATAAGTTTGAAAAGGGGTCTCAGATTGGGTAAGTTTTTACCCAAGTATCTTTTGACTGACCTGCGAGTTAATGTAAACGCCAAAACCAGGATAACTTCTGACTGACTTGCAACAACAGCAACATTCAAGAATTGAGATGGCACCAAAAATCAAAAACAAAATCCGTGATGTCTGTGTTGCTTCCAATGGCAATTATAGAAATTGAAGGATTATTGATGCAAATGCCCATTTCTCTTACAACTCTGCGTACTTTGGTTTATGTCTACAGTTCTCTGAATCTAATTTACCTGAGCTAATACTACTGTGCTAAAACTACTAACAATGATGCTCAAACTACTGTGAAAAGGTAGAAGAGCAAACAGACACAAGCACACCAAATCTGGTCACAAGAAAAGAAAACACAGGTTTTGGATCTGTCCAGGAAGAGTTGTTGGAGAAGAATGGAGGGAAAATTTCCGCATGTTAAAGACAAGTTTTATCAAACTTTCTGACGAGCTTCGGCCATACCTCAGCAAAACTAATACAAGAATAAGAGAGTGCCTATCCATTGAACTTCATGTAGCTGCCACACTGTACTACCTTGCAAATGAGGCACATTATTGCAAAATCGCTAATGCATTTGGGATTGGATTATCAACAGTCTCTAAAATTGTCTGTAACACATCTTATGTGACCTATACAATCCCGTACAAGAAAATTTTAAGACAAATGCAAATTTTGTAATTTTCTACTTTACCTTGCCCCTGCAAATTCGAATCCCCCCTTCCCTTGAAGCAATGTTGGATTTATAGTTCTACTTGTAGGTTCTATTTGTTATCTAAGATTCATAAGGGATTAAGTAAGGTTAAGAGACATTCAGTCCAATTGTGGGACTATCATAGAAAATATATCAGAATATCTTGATCACCAACTCAATCCACTGATTAGCCTTCGTAGGTTGTACATCAAGGACACCAATCATTTTTTGTCAAAATTAGGTGAATTAGGTAGGATACCAGAGGGGTTTATACTGTGCACGCTTTATGTTGTGGGACTCTATCCTAGCATTCCACATAGGGAGGGTTTGGAAGGAAGCCATCAGGGAAGCGCTGGAAGGAAGGGAAAACTCGAATGTGGCTACTGATGCCTTAGCAGGATTGGCATCTCTACTTCTCGCAAACAGCTACTTTGAATTTAATGATAGGTTTTGTGGACAGAAGTTAGACACCACTATAGGAACTGAGTTCGCTCAAGCTTATGCTAACCTCTTTATGACTAGGTTGAAAGAAAGATTGTTGAAGGAATCAGTGGACACACCCACTGTCTGGATGAGATTCATCGATGATGTTTTCTTCATCTGGATGCATGGCAAAGAGAAGTTTGAGACCTTCACCAACTTTCTTAACAGCAGCCACGATACCTTTAAGTTTACAGGGGAGCACTCTAGGGAGAGTTTACTGATACACATCATTAATGACATAAAGTCTTGTCACCCATGGTATACCAAGAAGGCAATACTCTATAGTCTATACGTTTCGTATAGTTTGTTCAGACAATTTCCAGTTACGGGAAAGGTTAAAGACCCTGTGCTCCCTGTGAACCCTTGAGAGCGATCAATGCATCAAAATATAAACACAACACAAACAACTTTCGACCTTTATGTGCATGCTGATAGTGAAACATGGTAATAACATGGCCACCAACTTTTATGGTTCCCCTATTTACAGGGAAACGGAAGTCGTAGAAGGCACTGATGACTTCTCAGTTGGAAGTATAAGAAGCGAGCAGCACGATTTGGAGGTTTGGAGTTTTAACTTTGCTACCTGCCTTTATTGTTACTTGATATTCGTGATATTGTTACTGAAAACATGCTTTCAAGCATTCATATTTTATCTGAAGTTCCCTATTTGTTGTATGAACGGGCATTTATTTATTTATGATTTCATTTATTTATTCCTATTTGTTTTTGCAAGAGCACATGCTCAAAACGCTCAGGAAGAAGGCCAGGCTGTCCTTGCAAAGACGCAAATTTAAAATGTAATGAACGGGGCATGTGTGGCAAGAAAGTTGAGGCACAGTTGTGAAATGGTGCTCAAACAGTGAATTAACTCTTCTTCTTTTCGTTCAAATTAGACCATCTCATAAAGTATAATAGTTAAAAACATTAAGATTGTATATTATCTTATAGTTCTAGTCCAATCCAATCCATGCTTACTTTACTGACTTTGTAACGCTGTGATTCAAACATGGTTAAAAGTGGCTTCATGGTCAAATTGTAAAAAGTTGTCAGAAGCCAACTTTTGCCGATCTCACTTCTTGCTAGCAGTCCAGTGTTTTGCTGCTACAATTCTGCCCAATATCAACCAGGGTGAAACAATAACTGGCATCACAAACAGCAAGAAGCAACATACTAGAATACCTTTGATAATTATGAAATGGGGTACCAGATTCGGCAGGGCACTGTATTCGAATGTGCTTCCCATCCAGAGCACCAATTACATGAGGCAGATTCCATTGATGGATACATTTTTGACTGTCTAAATGTTAGGAGCCTGACAGAGTACACCAGGAAGAGAGAACCAATGCTTGCCCCCTACAAATCAATAGATGATGCAAGACTTATAGTTTATTGGAAGATGTTTTAGGTTTTCTTGAGAAGTGGAAGGACTCAATATCAAACCACAAAGGTGGATACCATAAAGATGAACAGCAAAGGATGTTTATATCGAATCAAACTTTTGTTGGCTTAAAAACACTGATGTTTGTGGAATGTATTCCTTATCTACCTTCTTTGGGTGTGCCTTGTGTGTTAACTGAGAGGCTTAATCAAGACAATGCAGAGGAATATTTTGGAAGACAACAAGCACTGAGGAGATGCAGTGACAACCCAACTATCTACCAGTTTGGGTACAACGCAAACACCATAAGGATTCAGTGCTCAATAATAAAAGCGGAAAATATTCTGTTCTAAGGGTATAGAAATACTTATAATCTTGGCTTTAAAGATTTCAATGTTTGTGAAATTCATTTGCTTTAGAGCACAGGGTATTTTCAGTTTCTTTGCACTTAAACTACTTGGTTCTCTTGTTTTTTTTCGTTTCACAGGTTTTTTCTTTTCTGCCTTGGCTTCATTCCTTTTATCATTTTTCCCGACCCTCTAATTTTCTTTTTTCCTTTTCTTTTTCTTTTTTTTAATCTTCTGAAAGCTTTTTTCTTCTTGCAGTAATAGTCCTTTTACTATTCCTATTCCCTTTATTCTTCTTCTTATTAGTGGAAATTCTTCTTCTCCACTTACCCTTTCTAGTTACAACTAATTGCGTCATTTTTATAACGTATTTTTCTTTCACTATGAGCAACTATTCTCCATAAAGATTTGTGAAAAAAAACAACGCATGGCAACCTTTTTTAACAAAATAAGATTGAGCAAAATCTAACAACAATTAATGAGTCCACTTTTTTGATTGATTAATATGAAAAGTTGTTAAGTTATAATTTCCATAGCTTCCTTGAGCTCATCCCATGCTTTACTATTCAGATCACTCCAATCATCCACAATCATTCCTTCAACCATCTCTTTAGTCTTCTCCTCAGTCTTCTCTTCAGACTTCTCGTCAACCTGCTCTGCCCAGTTTATCAAATGCTGTGAATTTTTTCTCAGTTCTTCCCACAGGGCGATCCATATTCTGAGGAGAAAATCCACGCACCAAGGAGAAGGAAAGATCAGTATTAACAAGATCGATCGCAATTAAACACAATACTGGCGAAAAAATCATCTTGAATCGCTTCAGCCAATAAGGGCCCTGCTCTGTATTTGCCATGAAATTCATGGTCAGAATATTTGCATGTTGACAGATGCGAATACTCTTGACAGGCCCTAATTCTGTTTGATTCCTTTGATACACCACATGCATAGAACGCTAATTTATTGTCCAGGTGGGTTTTAGTACGGTTTACCGGTTCTTCTGTGCCCAATGCCGAGGGGTAAATTCACTCTTTGCTTATCCTGTGCTATAGTCTTGGAAATCATATGGTATTGTCCAAAAATCGCTATTAATCCTTTGTTTTGTGAAAATATCGTACGCAATTTTCAAAAGTGAATTGCCCCTTGCCAGTAAAATGCCAGAATACGACAGGTCACAGGCAAAAAATTTAACACAAGTCGTTTAAAAAAGTAAAAAGATTATTATGTTAGACATACTGGCATAAGAAGGCCTCAGTCTTATGCCATTATCTCGAACAGGAAAATTGACCTACTCATTCTGATCGTATTCCTATTGCAATAGTCGATGGTAGGTGCGCTTGACTTTTTCCCTGTTTCCTACCCGAACCCATTGACCACCTTGTTGGTGACTACTTTATAGTTAGACACATGTTTTTAATTTCAACTGAGATTTTTGCTTTCAATGATAGGCTAACTTGAAGGTGTTTACCTAACGTACAAATGCATATACTTCTGAGAGATGATTATCCTTAAAAGTAGTAAAGTAAGGCACCCTCAACACAAGAATATATTTTGAAAACTTACTAAGTAAAAGTACCATCTTTTCTGCATTTTCTATAATATGTGAGAAACAACTAATTTGGCGCCAAATTGCATGCTATTTCCACGTGTTCCTAAACACTTCAAAGTGGCTTGGAAAATGTGTCATAGAAAAGCTGTTTGAAGGGCTGTGGACACTCCAATGAATACGATTTCAAGAATATCAACTTGTTTAAGAAGGGAGACCTCTTATTACTGCAAATAGCTCCAGTATCTAGTGTTCCAGTGTAATGTGACGCAATTTTCTTAAAATCACACATTTGCACACAATCACACAAGTTTTCCCACGCATGATTTACGGATGTTCAGACATTCTTTCCAACTGCAAATTCTTTGTGGTTACTGACAGGCTAAGATCGGTGCTCTTACTGTTTTTGCGGAAGCGCCAAGGTATTTTGCGGAGTAATTTTGTTGTTGGTTCGCAACATTGAAGTTGCGTACTGGAAAGCTGCCATATTATATGCTGTGATAGAAAAGCCTATCTGAATTTAAATACTTGAACCCGGTAACATAACACCGTCTTCACAACACAATATAAAGTGGTGGGAGGCTACACATTCATATAGGACATAAATAGAACAAAATCCGCGATTCTTATGTTTCTTTTAATCAATAAATATTCGGTAGAAAATTCTAAAGAAAGACTTTAAATCTCAAAAGAAAAAGTTTAAATCTATAACACACTTTTGAGGATATAAACTTCTACTTTAAGTTTTTAATGGAAAAACTAACATAAAACTGTATCTGACCTAAGAAATTTAAAGCAAATCGATTTAGTGGTCGAAAATTGAAATATCATTTTGTTTCATTTATAATAGCATATTTTTATAAAGTGGTGTTGGGCGAATACCAGTGGTATAGTAGCGTAGCATTCAAAATAGGAAGCTTTTCAACAATCTGAACATCTCCGAAATATGTTTCTAAGATAGTCTAACGTATATGAAAAGTGAGGGGCAATTAACTCATGCAAAAAAGGGTATAAACGTGATTTTCATCAAAATAAAACGATTTATAGGGATTTTCAGATAAAGGAAGATGATTTCCACCATCGAAATACTGGATTCACATAGAGTGATTTACAAGAACTGTCATGATTCGTTTCATTTAAGTAGTGATTTTTGTAGGTTTTATAAGCTTCACTTAACTTCTTGTAAGGTGGCACAGAATGATATTGTCCCTCTTTCTTTCAGGAATGGCAGATCTTAATACCATATTCGTAGATAAATTTTCACCTACTATGTCAACATCTTCGTAGGGTGGCCAGTAAAAATTTCTCGTCAGCCTATTCCAGGCAAGGAACTGTAGCTTGATTAAGCCTGCGGATGTTTCTTTGTTTTCGGCGTCACCATTTCCGTCTTTTTCAGACGCTATCCTTTCCATTATTTTGCCGACTTAAAATTGATTTTTGCTGTAGGTAACCGCAGCAAATCTCCATCTAACTGGATTTCTTTCACACTTGATTCCTAAATTAGAGTAACGTGAAAAGGAAGTCAGTTCATTCAAACCTTTTGAATAGTTTACATTTTCAGATTCCTTATGAAATAGATGAATTCATAACTCTAATTTAACTGGAATTGAAAATTAACAGATTCTATAGAATCAAAACATTATCGAATGTGAATTGCATTAAATCTTGAGCACAAGAAATTTTTACTATATATTGAACTCAAAGTAAGTGCTGGCATCTTTTGTCTCGAAGTTAAGCACTTTTTCAACGCTATAAACTTACTGCTGGAGTTTCAATCACATCTTTTTCGCTATTCTCTTTCTCTCCTAATTTAATTCTTACACTTCCATCAACTGAGTGTAGGAACAATGTCTCTTCATCTTGCCCTCGCCAGGAAGAGCACGGTCTCATCAACTGATTCGAGGTGATTTGTGCCCTGCAATAAACAGGTACATACTTTTACGAATGATTAAAAAAAACCAACAAATTTGATGATTGTCACAGTGTTTATCAAGTTTTGGGTTCAAAGGTGTTGTGAAAAGGGGCAGAGTGGTAAGTGCCCCCTAGAGCCACGCTATTTAAATTTCATTGAATAATATAGCCTTTTTTAAAGGCTTTATTGGTTATTTAAAGAATTTATTTTCCATTAAGCTGTAGTATCTACAATTCTTACCTGGCTAGATGCTTCTTCACTGTCAATTTTGTTTCAATAGTTTTGGTTTTCAGCGACGATAATGTTCTTTTGCCCCATTGCATTGTCACTTTCATTATAGAGAATGCAAAGAGGTCATAAATGATGGTGAATTGAACACGTGAAACCTGCTAGAGTTACAACATGGGGGTACATACACACATTTTTAGTGGTATAATTTACAAGACATTGAGACTCAAACTTGCTGATGTTGAAGAATAAATTAGGAATAGTCAGTTTCAAAGAATGCCAAAAGAGTAATTGTTTGTTAACCTGTGATTGTTATCACAGTTTATTGCTTTGGGTTGCTTTTAAAATAAAAAAAACCCATCCAAAAATGCTATGTTATTGATTAATATCGAAATATTTTGAGAATATACAGGGCTCAGAAAAAAATGGAAGCATTGTTATAAAAAACTTTGTATTCTAGTCAAAATTTTGTTATTAAAATTCTCTTTTCAAGTAGGTGCATAGTTGGACCTTGAGATATAGACGATGCAGTTACGTGCAGAAATCTTAAGGAAGACGTTATTTCTAATGTTAGTTTCACAAAATTACGATAACTGTGGGTTACCATAGAGTCGATGAAGATATGCTGTCATTAGACTGACGCTTTCAGTTTCCATCATCGCCTGGTTCTGATAAATCTCTCTCAATTTCTCGCTCGTCTGCTGCATGCATTTTATCATCATGTTCCTGTCGTGCTCGACTAATCAAAAAACATTTTATTCAATTTACACTGATGTTTCATACAGGCTACTCGTTTATTATATCCAGAATACCAGCTTCAGAGTAAAATAACATGGAGCAAATTATTGTTTCGGGCTCCTTAGTTTTTTTTGTCCATTTCGCCACTGCTTATGGTCGATTTTATCAGCCTAGTGTCATCGCATAGATGATGTATGATATACAAACATGGTTCAAGTTTGTTATTCTTTAGTAGTTATTAAATAGTAGTTTTTCAACAACTTGAAAGTTTCAAGCATTGAATCGCACTATTAAATCGGACAGAGGCGGCGGGCACAAAATTTAATCTTGGGTTGGGCTAAGGATCAAGTTTAGTGACAAAGGAGGACCCACCATGGTTGGGTCCGATGCAGAAGAAAATTTTTTAAATCAAGCCTTCTAGAATGCTAAAAAACATTGATTTTTGAATTTTAAAAAAAATTTGGGAGGGAAGGATTCATGCGTTGGATAAAGAAAGAATGGTTCTATATTAGTGATGGTCACATCTATGTTAATAACAAGAAGCTTCTATATTGATTGCCAGAGTGCATTCCATGTACTTGGTTGCGAAGATCTTTCGCGTACACTCAGGCTTTTTGACCTTCCGAGTACAAACTAATAGAAAACATTTTTGGCATACGCAAAATCTTTGTTAGTTGGCGTGCTAAAAATGAAGTCACGTACATAGTTAACACGAAAACATATGAAACAAATGTTGATTGGGTCATGGCAGCGCAACGTGCTTTGATTGTAGAATCTCACATTATTTTGGATTGTTCACAGCAAGTTATAGCGAAGTGTTCTACCCGTGTACGATCACTTTTGATGTTTCTAGCCAAATATTACAAGCAAACAGTTTTGGCGCCCCCTTATCTACATTTGCGCCCCTATTCAGGGAGCCATGGCCCCCCTGCCCCCCCATCCCCCGCCACCACGCCACTGGTTGCAGATAAGAATTTTTTTAAGAAAGACAGATGTGGTAGAGCTCAAAAAGAATCATGCCTATTACTACCAAATTCAAGGTCAAATGTTTTGCTCTGGATTAAGAAAACTTGATCTGGTGGTGTGGTTTGGAGATAACCAACCCTTCTTCATTTAATTGATTATGTATGATGAACATTTTGTTCAAAACTCCAATCTTCCTCAGCTGAACTTCTTCTATCACTGAGCTGTATTGCCAGAATTCTTCACAAAGCATGTAAAAAGAGGTCTCAAATTATACTTTCATGGTGGCTGGGAGATTTAAATCTACAATTAAGACTACAATTAAAACTATAAATTGTTTAAGTATTGTGGATCTTAAATAATAAATGACTCAGTATAGAATGTTTCGTATCTAAAGTAGAAATACCATTGTAATGATCATTAGTATTGTCATTTGGCAAATTCCACGATGGCAAATTTCTTTAAATACAATCTTTTTAAATTCCAATACCATTAAAAGAAATTTACAATATAATGGATAAGCAAACACATGAACAAACTCAAAATTAAAGATAAACCAAAAAATTAATTTATGTCAAAAATTAGACATAACGGATTATGTTTGGTCGAAGAGGAAGTGAACCATAAGCTACCACATTATCATTTTTATGTATTTTTCCTTTATCTTTTTATCAGTGTATTTTACAATATTAACCCTTCTGATACCGATGGGACCTCAGTGTCCTGGAGTATTCATAGCTGTGAAAAAGCTTCATTTTGAAATTATGCAATCAGAAACCTGTTGGGACATCTGAGTCCTTTCCAACTGAAATGGAAAATTGGCAGCAATTTTGATTCAGTTGTCAGTCGCAGAGCGTGAGGACAGCACAGCTTCAAAGGCATGTCCAGTAAACGTCAATATTTTTTTCTGTTTCATAGACATAATACGAAGTTTCTTGGATGTTTTGGCAGAAATATTTTTTAACATGTGCAATGTTATGGCAATCAGTGTACCTGGGACTCTGAGGTCCCATCGGTAATTTGTGCAGTGCAAATTCTTTTCAGGCCAGTATGATTAATGTAAACGAATATGAAACCAGATGGTTCTAAATCGTTGATTAACTTTTTATTGCTGTTCTTAGATAATAATTTATGAAACGAATGGAGAGGAAGAAGAAGTCGAAGAGGCAGCTGAAATCATCCTGAGGGATGTGTCTCTAGGCAATGCAATGAATACAGATATTGAAGATGAATCAGATGATTTAGATACATCAAATATAAAGGTTGACAGAGCCCCCTATATTCCTCCTCCTCAGAAGAATGTACATCTGAGTATGAAGAACAAAGCAATTATGATCAATCTTCTTCACTGGCAGTGACAGTGCTAATCAAACTGACCAAGCTGATAGTACACCAGGCTTGATGAATAGTACTGCATCAATCATACAGAACTACAATGTCAATAAAAATTGAGCATGGCAGAAGAAGAAAAAATACGAACTAAATGTTCCATTTGATTCACCCCAAGGACCAAGAATGGATCATTTCATTGACTGTTTAAATGAGGGTGATTTTTTTTCAAATTTGTGGATTCAGAAATAGGAGAGAATTATTTATGAAACCAATTTGTACATCAATCAGAAACAAAAAAGAATGTCCCTACTAACAGAGAGGGAATTGTATTCATTTTTGGGTATAAATATTCTGATGAGTTACCATACTTTGACGTATAAATTAAAACAATATAAAATATTAAAGAGTTATAGTGTAAGCAACAGTGTTGCCATTAAAGAATTATTGTCTACAATCTTTTGTGTAATACAAATATGAAAGAGTTATCATGTAAGCAACAGTGTTACAATTTAAGAATTATTGTTGACAGTCTTTCGATAGATGAATTAACTTATTTACTAAATGTGGCAGGCTTAACTAAAAATGGCAGGAAATTTGTTTAGATACAACAGGCTTTACAAATTTGATTAGCTAAAGGGCTTAAGGATAAAGTAAGACAGCTATCAATAATATGGTAATTCTTAATCCTTCCAATGGCTCTTTCAACATGAATACAGACTGCAGCTATGTTGGCGGTTTCTTCAGTTTCTTTTGGTGTTAGTTGGTGTTAGTTGGGCACGGTTCTCTTTAAATGGAGGAATGTTGAGAGTGACACCAACTGGTAGGATATCAGCAATATCAAAACCGCTATCTGCCATTATGTTGTCATAAGGTTCAAGGAGAGAGATGAGACCAGATTTAATTGTTAATTCTCTATCAGATACACGGCCTGACCACAGTTTTGATACAAGTGTGATTGCCCCAGTAGGAGATATTCCAACAAGGGCTTTCCAGGTGTTGTGATGCTTATACTCTGACCAATTTTTTGACTGAGCTTTCATAGATGAAGGGACTTCTTTAAAAACCTCTGTACATTCAATGATTATTCTTGTGGATTGGTACAGTTAAATTCTTCTGGCATTAACTTTTGGATTTGTTGTTGAGACGGGAAGGGAAAGAGAGAAGGCAATTCATGAAACAAGAAGTTGATCCAAGTAGTAAAAATCTTTGAAACATGTCCACTTGAGATACCAAATCTATCTGCAAGGTCATTTACCACCAAACACTTTTCGTATAGTAGGACTGAATAAGATGAATTAATTTATTTACTAATTGTGGCACGCTCAACTAAAAATGGTAGGAAAATTGTTAACATACAACAAACTTTAAAAAATTTGATTAGCTAAAGGACTTCAGGATAAAGGAAGACAGCTATCAATAATATGGTAATTCTTAATCCTTCCAATGGCTCTTTCAACATGAATACAGACTGCAGCTATGTTGGCAGTTTCTTCAGTTTCTTTTGGTGTTAGTTGGGCACGATTCCCTTTAAATGAAGGAATGTTGAGAGTGACACGAACTGGCATACCTAATTTTAGTGTGCAGTGATAACCAATTTGCGCAGGGATAAACTGAAAACATGCAATGATAAATCATGAAATGTGCAGTGATAAAAACGGTGCTTTGTCATTTTCGTCATACTTGGAAAAGGGTCATGACTTTTTCTGTACATACATCTGCACAGGCGTAAAAACAAGATAGAATATTTATAGTTAACTTAACGTTGGTATAAACATCTTAATAAAAACGTTTTCAGAAGCAAAATTGACTCAAAACTACTGAACAATGTCGTCCAAGAAGCAAGGTATGATTGATAGGTTTTTAAATTCATCAACGACTGGAGAAAAGACCTCGAAGGAACATGAAAAGACAGAAAAAAAAGTTAGAGAGGACGAGGAAACAAGCTCTAGCCGCAACACGTGCAATGATTATGTCAGCTCTTGCTCTTCCGTTCAGAGAAACGAAGTTGATGCAGAGCCAAAAGCATTGACCCATTCAAAGGTAGATACACAAATCAGTGACAAATGTATCCAGCGTGTGCTAGGACCAAAAGCTAAAAGTAAGCGTGTGCTGTGTGCTGTACACCTACCGACCCCACAATACTGAAGTGTTTTTGCTACAGGGGTAGAGTGCCACCAATTTGTCTTCCCGAGGGCACAGAGGCAAGAACTCGCACAATTCAAGACCATCTACAAACTGAAGCACATAAAGAATGCCTCGATGCAGAGCGCTTAGAGAAACTTTCATCCGTCAAGAAATCTCAAACTGTGCCCTTGGTTAAGATGTTAAGTTCGCAGCACCAGAAATTGGCCAACAAGATAGGGTCACTAATAATCCATGTGCACAATGATGCGAAATGTTTGACACCATCGGCATTTTCTTGACCATCAAGAGTAGTTGCCGCAAAACTTGCTCATGAATTCAACTACAATCAACCATTCCAACCATACACGCCTTCTGACTTTGATCTGCAGTATATTTGACCCCTAGTTGTACAAGAACTTTTGTGCACTATAGTCAGTTCCGACCTGCCAAAGTTCAAGAAAGAAATTCATTCCTGCATTGCTGCATCTCTTTGCTCTGATGCATCCATGGATAAGACGCAGAAGGATCATGAATACATGCTACTTAATGTAGTCGATGAAAGTGGGAAACCAGATCTCAAGTTTATTGGCATTGGGCACATGATACCATCTTGAACATGGATCATTTATCAAGAACATATCAAAGGATGGTGACAAGTATTGTGTGAAATTGCCCGTAAAAGAACATCACGGTCTATTTGCCGGACAATTATAACTTGAGTCTTACCCGTTTGGAATCGTCGTTGAAACATCTTCGCAAAGACACAGAAACATGCAAGGAATACGGCAAAATCATTAGAGATCAAGATCAAGATGGTATCATCAAAAGGGTTAGTTTATCTGCAGAGTCAGATCCTGGAAATGTGCATTATTTTCCTTGTTCAACGGTGAAGAGACAAGACGCACTTACAACAAAATTACGCGTTGTTTTTTATGCTAGTTCAAAGGAGGAGATGTCGTTACCATCGTTGAATGAATGTTTGTATGTTGGACCACCTATGGCTCCTTCTTTCATGGATATTTTGTTGAGATTTCGAGGATACAAAATTGGCCTAGCTGTGGACATTTTTAAATATTGCTGTTGATAGAGATCAAAGAGATTTAATGAGATTTTTATGGATTGAAAATGTGGAAGAAGATAACCCAAAGATCATTGTATTTCGTTTTGCTTATGTATTGAGAAAAGAAATGGGTCTCCCCGATCTGTTATTTACTGATGATTGAGTTCCAAATATTCTTGTTCACAACCCTAGGACGAGAAACATGGCAAAGGCACGAGAAACATAGCTTTTGTGAAATGCATACACATAGGGAACTTTACTTTGGCATGTATGCAGTCCCTAGCTGTGAATCTCAAGATGCAAACAACGCTGTCATTTAGTTAAAGGTTAAAATTCTAAAGAACAGCAGCAAGTTAAAATCAGCTCAGAATGAACTTGAAGACCTCAGAAATCTACAGATGAGGAAAACGTTGGTGTCCTATGGCTTTCCTGAAAAAGGTAATGAATCATGGGAAGAATCTAGACAACTCCTGGAAAAACACATTAAAGCATGTGGCTTGGAGGCAGTTGATATTGATAGAGCCCAAAGGGCTAATATCAGGTACAAATCAAATGATAAAGGAAAGGCAAGGCCCATCTGAATTTGTCACCTGGCAAGATGCAAGCTACATCCTACAAAATGCCAATAAACTCTCCAGATTTCCAATAAGTCATGGTTCAAAAATAAAAAAATCTGAAAAAATCCATATTCAAAAACTTACTGGAAAAAGACAATGGAAGAAGAAATAGATGTTAAAAATAAGGAAGTTCTTCTTACTTACAAACCCAGATTGGAAGGTATTCTGACGTTTTATGCTCTGAGGAGTGTCAGACGAAAAAGCTTTTAGTTTGTCGTAAAATGTTTGCTTTTTTCAAAGCCATTTTCAAATTCTGTACCGCAAAAAAACTGTTCACTTCTTCTTAATTTTAGAAATCTTGTAAACAAACATTGTCCTAAGAAAAAGCAGGATAAGCGGGCTTTAGAGCTAAAAAACAAAACTTGGATTAATTTTCGAACTCAAAGAGTGATAAAAATCAAAGATTAATTTTGCTTGGCACTATATCAGAACTTTTTACTCTTAGTATCATCAGTAATCTGTGAATTTTTTGTGCTTTTATTACTAACCTGAACAATTCCATGTTATTTTGGTTGTCAACAGCTGGACTAACATCTCAGGAACATCACTTTACAAATATCTATTTTTTTAAATTGACTTTTGTCTGATCCATGAGTAAAGAAACCGTGATGTGATCCATTCTGTTAAAAATCCATAGCACTCTTCCACAGGACCATTTAATTTCATTGAACTTTAGGTGCTGGTCTCTTCACATCTTGTCATCATGCAGTCCTAGCATTCACTGGCAGCTTCACGCCATCATTATGAAAGCAGGCACATGTATTATTAGCGTTTTGAATGAGCTCCGATGAATTTGTAAATTGGATTAAAAAAGAAGACCATTATTCGATTGTCATTGCTAGGGCAGGGTGCCTTTCTTGAAAAATGCAATATGTTACAAAAGATTACAATGGCTACGTCCTTTCTTTCTCAATACCAAATTTAGAGATTGACAAAGGTTGTGGAACAAGAGCCCATTTTTGCTTTAGGACTTGTTGCCATTTATTCGAGGAGGTAAAGGGAAAAGTGATGTTATGTTTCTGGAACCCTCTCTAGGAAAATTTTGACAGGGTTCCAGAACCCTTGGAAGCCAGTCTGAATCCGCCACTGTGTATAAAGCAACTAAATCCTACTACACATAAAGACTGCAATTTTGTTATCTTGGGATATATTTCACCTGATTTATTAATAACAATTTTCTAAGAAAGACTCTTGAATATCACAGGTTGGGGTATTTTCAGTTTCTCAGTTATGGCCACCAGTGCTAGTGAATGTTACATGTCCCTAGGACTAGTATGCAAATTCAACATAGACCATCCTAATATCGAAGCAACTAAGCATCTGAACAGAAGTCAATTGCATTTAAACAATCTTGGTGACACTATCATAACAAATAATTAACTTAGTTCTCTCCATTTTTGACTCAGTACTGATAATAATAACGGGGATTTCCGCTTGACTCCTTCACAGGGGGTTCAAACAGTGGCTCCTGCGGCTGGTTCCCCTGGTGCTACCGGACTTGGTAGCAGGAAAGGTATGGTGGTGGCATCCTTGAACGTAAATAGCCTAATGCTAAATATCAACAAGATCCGTTTATTGATTAAAGAGCTTGGCATACACATACTTGCCATAAATGAAACAAAGATTGATAAAAATGTGCATGATGATCTTGTCAGCATAGATGGCTACGCGATCAAGAGATGTGATCGTAACGGTGGCGGAGTTGCAGTTTACATAAAAGATATCCTCTTTGATAAATGCACTGTCCGCGATGACCTTCCTAAATCCACGCTTGAGGCTTTGTGTATTGAAGTAAAACCAGTTAGGTCTGCACCTTTCGTTGTTTTGGCTTGGTATCGCCCTCCGAATGAGGCAGGTGAAAATTTTCGTCTTTTGGAGGAAAGCCTTCAATTCCTTGATAAAGAAGGTAAGGAAACTTGTAGTGACCATTGTCTAAACGTAATCATGTCCTCCATTGTGTCTCTGTCATTAACACTTCCCATTGTCTTCGTATCCACGTAACGTAATAAACAACACATTTGTAGCGTCCCCTTGTTATATGTGTATATGCACTAAATTGTAATTAGTCAGTCAGTAAATTCATCAAGACGCAATATTGTCTCTTGCTGGCTCCGTGTTTTCTGCACGTTAAATCAGACATAAAAACGACAGCATTCGCAACAACAAAACCAAAATTAAATATAGGAACTTCGCCAATCTGCGTTCCTATAAATGGTGACCACGACGTGACCGACTGGTAAGTTCTGCATTGTCGTTTTTATTCGTTTTATGTCAGCCGTCTCAACGTCAACCACTCGCAAATTCCTGGTTTCATCACGCTACAACTGCCATCACGCATACGTTCAACGCCTACGCTGGCTCACAAACAACGTCCTGTTGGCTGTTCCGATGCACCCTGGATTTGTGATGTCTGTCTACTTGTTTCAACCTGTTTTGCGTACAATGTTTTAATTCACCTCATCAACTAACCCCGCTCTGCCAGCACACTCGACCGACACCATCATACAGCACAGAAAACTGTCCAACAGCACTACACCGTTCATCGCTTCGCTGAAGTACACACAGAATCACGAAAATGCCTTTGTTAAACACAACATCAGACAGGTTCGGCAGCACACCCTACAAAAAGCTGGTGTTTATCACGCTAGGTCGACAACATTCCAGAAAATGTTGCAGCACACACAAGGCAGCACCTCAGCACTCATTTCATACAGTGCCATCACCCGCCTTGCAAGCATCCAAAGGTTCCTGGTAACCCTACTGACAAAACCTCGCATCGCATCGCAAGCACCGCATCGCAAACATCATGGTTCCTGGTCATCCTTCAAAAACCTCGCAGACACAAAGGCAAGATTTGTCAACATGAAGACACACACAGTTTCACATTTACGAACATCTACAGTGATTTGAACATTTAACACAACTTTTCTTCCGGACATTTTACTAACATTTCTTCAAACATTTCATTGTTCGCTTCAACACACTCGCTCTCTAGGGGGGGGGGGGGAGCTCTGTAGTGACCATTGTCTAAATGTAATCATGTCCTCCATTGTGTCTCTGTCATTAACACTTCCCATTGTCTTCGTATCCACGTAACGTAATAAACAACACATTTGTATCGTCCCTCGTTTTATGTGTATACGCCCTAAATTGTAATTAGTCAGTCAGTAAATTCATCAAGACGCAACGGTCACGCAATATCGTCTCTTGCTGGCTCTGTGTTTTCTGCACGTTAAATCAGACATAAAAACGACAGCATTTGCAACAACAAAACCAAAATTAAATATAGGAACTTCCCCAATCAGCGTTCCTATAAACTATTCTTTTAGGAGATACAAACTGTGCTTTGCTTCCAAAGTCGTCTGATCATGATTGTCTGAATACTGACCTTTTACAGCATTTAAAACACTTGACAGAGATATACCAAAGTTTTGGCTTTCATCAATTAATACAAAAACAAAACGAGAGAAACATTGATCTCCTCTACTTTGATTGACCATATTGCCACTACTAACAAGTCAAACATAGTAGTATCTGACCTACATCAAACTAGTATCAGTGATCATTACCTAGTCTACAGTGTTCGAAAACTTCGGGGTGGGGTAAAAAAACAGCACAAAAATATCAGTACTAGACAAATGAAAAACTTTAGCAAAGCTGAATTTCTTGACGATTTGCAAAAAATAGATTGGAAAGACATACTGATGATGTTAACATCATAGTGAAACAATGGACCTCTATGTTTTCCCTTGTACTTGAGAAACATGCTCCCTTACGCAGTAGGGGAGTTTCAGAAAGATTCTGTCCATGGATAACCAAAGAGTTCAAACTTATATGTGCATCAAGGGACAAACTGAGAAAGCAAGCTATTAAATCTAAATCTGAAGTTTCATTTGATGCGTATAAACAAATGAGAAATAAAATAAATAAGGTCAATATCGGTATGAAGCGCGATTATTTCTCGAACAAAATTGATTCTAACGAAGGTGACATTAAAAGTACGTGGAAAACTATTAATTTGGTATTAAACAAAAAGTCAAAGACCACGCAGATTACAACTCTAGATGTTGATGGGGAAAAAATTTTCAATCGTGAAGCTATCGCAGAACATATGAACACCTATTTTTGTAACGTCGGTGAAGACCTTAGTAAGAAAATTCCTGCCACACAAAACCCCCTTTTTGAGGGTAAATATTCCGTAAATCCAGAAGGAGCACAGTTTCACTTTCAACCTGTAAATTCACACCAGGTCGCAAGTGTCTTGGGTAAATTCAAAACATCTATGGGTTTTGGCACTGACTGCATAGCAAATCATTTTTTGAAGATCGGTCTCCCAGTTATTTCAGGCTCCCTCTGTGATATATTTAATCTGTCTATTGCCACAGGAGTTTTTCCAGATTCTTGGAAAATTGCTAGGGCTGCTCCTATTTTCAAAAGTGGTCAAACGAGTGGTGATTGTTCTAATTACAGACCTATATCTGTTCTCCCTGTTCTTTCGAGAATTTTTGAAAAAATGATCTTCAACCAACTCTATAAGTACTTGGATACAGACAAACACTTGTTTTCTAAACAATCTGGTTTTAGACGCCTGTACTCTGTTGTAACAAGCCTCCTGTCCTGCACTAACGATTGGTATAAGAATATGGATACTGGGAAATACACTGCATTGGTGTTCATAGACCTAAAGAAAGCGTTTGATACTGTTGATCATGATATCCTGCTAAAAAAGATGCAGGAATATGGGATTTCTGGTATCGAGCATGCATGGTTTACATCATATCTCCAAGACAGACGACAGTTATGCAAGGTCAATGGTGTTTCGTCACGAATAGAAGAAATACACTGTGGTGTTCCACAAGGATCTTGTCTTGGGCCTCTTCTTTTTATACTTTATATCAATGACCTTCCGTTTTGTCTGGACAACTGCCAGGTGACTATGTATGCTGATGATACCAGTATCTCCTTTTCTGCAAGGAACGTCAGAGATCTGAATGTGACGCTTAACAAAGAACTTGATTCTTTAAGGGAATGGCTCAAAGACAATAAGTTATCATTGAATGTCCTGAAGACACAGGCGATGGTCATTGGATCTCGGCCTAACCTGAAGAAGATTTCGACAAAATCAGTGGAACCACCATTATTTTCTATTGGTGGCTCTGAAGTTGAAATGGTTGATAAGGTCAAGTATTTAGGGATGCAAATTGATAAACATTTAGCTTGGGATGAACATATCCATTTTGTATGATCGAAGGTTTCTCAGGCTATTGGATTTCTTAAAAATGCCAAGATGTTACTTCCAATAGACACTCTCTCTAAAATGTATCGTGGTATCGTTGAACCGCATCTCCGCTACTGCTGCTCAGTCTGGGGGGCATGTGGGGGGACAGAATTGCAGGTGCTGCAAAAACTTCAAAACCGCGCAGCTAGAATTGTGACCAACAGCAGTTATGACTCTTCTGCTAGTGCTTTGATTAAAAGTTTGAATTGGCCTACTGTAGCAGATATGATAAAAACCGAGACAGCTTGCATGGTTTACAAATCGATAAATGACCTTGCTCCTGATTACCTGTCAGAAATGTTCATTAAAAATTCGACATGCAGTAGGAAAAATTTGAGAAACACCACAACTGATCTTCAAGTCCCACTAATGAGAACAAGTAATGGTCAGCGAGCTTTTTCATATCGTGGTGTTGGAGTTTGGAACCTCTTGGGTTGTGAAGTCAAGCAGGCATCCTCATTGAAAGCATTTAAAGAAGCTTTAAAAAAATAGTTCATTTATTTATTTAATCATTTGTTCATTATTGTAATTAAATTGGGGTTTTACTTCGTATTTATTTTTAACTTAATTTGTAATGTTTTATGCACGGCCCCCTGAAAAGCAATCTATCGATTGATGGGGTTACCAGGCTTAAAGAAATTAAAATGAAATGAATGAAATGAAACACCAGGTGGATGTTTCCGGCATGTCAAGCAAAAAGTTTTGGCTGCAAAATTCCCTACAGAGGGGACCCAAAAATCAGCCGCTTACTCGCTGCTACAAATGATTTGTCATAACATGTTATGATGGATCGTGCAAGGAATGATTTCTATGGGCTACTTGTCACTGTACAGCAAAATGTCCCAAAAGCAAAGTTTGAATGGCAAATCCCTTACATTATTTGGCAAAACTCTCTGTCTTTGAATTTTTATTTTATATTTCCAAAAATATGAAAAGTGTCATTATCGTTCCTTCATTTTTGTGAAAATCGTCAGGCAATATATATTTGTCAATACTGTGTTCTTTAGGGGAGCAACCTTTTTCATATTCTTAGCGGCTGTTTGAGGATTGTAAAACTGTACCGTTTATAGCATTCTTTTATCAAAAGCAGATTAATGTTGTATCTATATTGCTACGGCTTGACAAAATTTTGTGGAGAAATGGGAATTTGTGGAGCAGAATTTTTAAATTGTCATGTGTGGTCATGGAAAAATGGTGTCAATATAAGCGAAGACAAAGGACTGTCACTGTTGGCAACACTTTTAATGCAGCAGTTGTTCATCCCGGTGTTTATGTGGAATGTTGCCAGGAGTGCCCAAATTGGCTTTGGCGGAAACTTCAGCACCATCATCCACAAGGTAAACTGGTCTTCTTTTCCATTGGTATTTTTTGACTGTTTTTACTTTAGCCCAGAGAGGAGGGACAAAAAAAGACAAAAAAAACAGAAAATCAAATAATATTTACAAACCTGCTATTTTTAAATGTGGATATATTTGTAAAAGTATACATTTTTCTCAAAAAATAACTTTTTGAATGCAAGCTACAGTTTTTGAAGAATGTTTTTGAAGAACTAAGTGCAAGGAGAGAGGATCAAATGTAGTAGTCGGTCTAAAACAGTTAATCAAAAGAAGTACAAGGGAAACTCTTACAACTGCCACTCTGATTGATCATATTGCTACAACTAATAAAGCTTTTATGTAGAATCTGGTGTTTATGAGACAACTATAAGTGATCACTATTTTGTCTACTATGTTAAAAGATTTAGAGATACTGCTAAAAAACAGCACAAAAACATTTCCTCTCGGCAAATGAAAAATTTCAACGAAGAAAACTTTCTAAGTGATCTTCAACAAATTGCCTTGAAAAGCATTGTTTCAAATACCGATGATATGAGCCGCATCATTGAGCAATGGACAAATATGTTCTCATTGATTCTTGAAAAACATGCTCCTTTACGCTGCAGCAGGGTTTCAGAAAAGTTTTGCCCCTGGTTGATGAAGGATTTCAAATGTTTGTCTGCTACAAGAGACAGGTTAAAATTGGCAGCTGTACACTCAAAGTCCAAAATTTTCATGGATGCTTATAAACAAACGAGAAATAGGATTAAACAAAATTTAAAGTGCTACTATTTTACAAATAAGATTGCCCTTTCCCAAGGTGATCTTAAAAACACTTGGAAAACCATCAACATGGTTCTCGATAAGAAATAAAAAAGGACTCAAATTCAGTCACTTGATGTTGATGGTAAGCATGTTACCGATAATAATGCTGTTGCTCAGACAATTAATGTTTTTTTTGGCAAATCTCTTAGTGACAAAATTCCACAGAAAGCCAACCCCCTTGTTGAAGATAAGCTGGAAATGAACCCTGAAGCCTCTGATGTTCCTCAGATAAAAAAGGTTTTTGGTAAATTCAAAACGTCCAAGTGTTTCGGTCCTGGTGGCATTGCTAACCACTTCCTAAAGATCGCATTCTCTATCATTGCAGAATCTCTCTGTGACATTTTCAACCTCTCAATTGCCATTGGAGTTTTTCCTGAAAATTGGAAAACTGCAAGGGCAGCAGGTACTCTTAAAATCTATTTGTCCAAGATATGTTATCAGATACTTTTCGGACAAGTCTACAGTTTTAAGCATATGTTCAATACCTGATAATAATTCCACACGCTGATACACTGGCATCATATCTTTTGTAAATGATTTGTAACTCTAGCGTAGAGGCAGGTGCAACACATTCATTAGGCTAGCAGGTGCTGAGGCACCCCTTTAATTTTCTTCAAAGATATGCTGCAAAACTTTCGAAAAATTATGAGAATGAAGTCATGTATTTCGTCAGATTTCTAAAGATTTCAAGATCGATTTTAATCGAAAAGAATCTCCTTCCCTAGGCCAGAGAAGTTGCTTTCTTTGTAAAATCTTGGAAGATAGTGTCTCGCTAGCTGAAAAATCATCATTTGATACCTAAATTTGAGGGCAATACATCATTTGGTAACTACAAATTTTGTCAGCCATGTGGACGTTTCAAATAAAGTCAATTGGACTGAAAATTCTCTTCATGCCAATGCCAATTATGAATAAAAAACTTTGATTTTCAACATGGGGCATGTTCTGACATTCTAAATAGGGAGATTCAAAAAATTTTCTGAGGGCCATCCCCCGATCCCTGTTTATTTTCCTGTGACAATGCTTGCAACAAACTGATTCTCAGCTAAAGCAAAGTTTTTCCGAGCCCGTTTCACAAGCCCTAAAGTTTTGTGACTTTAGCATCTATTGGCGCCCTTTTGGCTGCTTTTCCCAGTGGGTCAAATGGTTGCCAGTCCGCCACTGATTTTGACAGTGTTTGACTGTGGACATAAATGAGAGTAACCAAAACAAACCAATGTCTACCAGAAAATATTCTAAATTGATAGAGAGTAATAGGTATGGAAAGAAACTGCATATTAGCCAGTGAGAAGATATAAAAAAGAATAAGAAGTTTTGCTCTAATAACCAGGCTAAAACTGTTGGTATTATCTAAGGTGAAGCTATATCTTTTTATTGTAAATGAGTGTTAGGCACACCTTGCTTTCCAGGGAATGGTTCTCTGGCATCATCACAAAGAACAAAGAGCAATGAATCGCACTTCTCAGATAACATAGAGTTCGAAATAATTTTATCTGAGAATGACAATGCTGAGGTAGGCCATCAACCCTACACAAAGGAGCTGATCAAAACTCTCTCAAAGTCAAAATATGGTTCAAATAAGGTCCCGAAGCACTCTCCAAGAAATGAAAAATATGAAATATGGACACAATATGGCAGTTAATCCAAGGATAATGCTCCTGGACTATAGTTGCATCTTTCGGTGTATATTCGAGACAGTTTACGGCTTTTATGATGCGGTTGCGGCTTCTGGCTGCAATAATGGCTTGCGGCCAGGCCCTTCACTTCATACTGAAGGGTGTTGAAAAGAGCTCTAGGGGTAACGTTTAAAATGGACAAGCCACTGTCAGTTAGGACAAAAGAGAGAGAGGAAATCTAAACAATAGCTTTGATTTGTGTTCATATCATGGAGAAAGGATAATAGACCGAATTAGGTCAAATCACAACGTCTAGAATATGATAGTGATTCACCAAAAAGTGAAGCCAGCAATTGTTCGAGCGAAGAAGAGGATAGTGGTACAATGACGGGTCGAGTAGCGAGAGAGGCTTTGTTCCTCGTTGGCTCAAAGTCGCAGTTTGGTCGTGCAGTTAGGTTCAATGGTTGATTTATTCAGTAGACCTAAATTGTTAGTTTTAGTTCTGTTTTTCGAACTTTGACCCATTCATTACTAAAAGTCTAGCGTCTTTAAATGTTTCAGGGTATGTGAAAAATACTTGGGTACAGTGGCATACCCAAGGTGGGAATAGGGGGGTCTGGACCCCCCACTATTCTAAAATATAATCCTCCAGATTTGTCCAAAAATGATGTAAAACTCATTTGGGGGGTGTAGTTTACTGTATGCTTGTGTCAATAACAATTGTAAAGTACTTTGCTAATTACTGTAGTTAACATGAATCAATTAATGGCGGAAAATTTTGCAAAAAGGGCGTTTCCCCGCATTTGCGAGTGTTTGAAGGGCGTGATGAAAAACAATTCGGGGGACTTCGCCCCAGACCCCTCACTACTCCGGCCCTGGGTACGCCACTGCTTGGGTACAGACAAATACGAAAAATGTTAAACGCTTTTCATGAAAATATGCAGTCAATAGATTTTTAAAAATTTTTGGATTGACACAATTGCTTGCTGTGAAACAGAATGAGAAGCATGAGAAACAGCGATTTCTAGCAATGTATCCTTTTTCTTATTAGCAAGTAATTGGCTTTTTGTGTTTCTGGTAGTTTTGCAAGGCGGCTGTGTCTTTGCGATTTCTTTCATTGCGGATTTTGGCTGATTTTTGCTTGGTTTGGCGGCTTCAGGACCCCCTATAATAGGCCCCACTATAGTATCGAAATAATTTTTTGGGCAATTTAAGACAGATTATTGAAACAGGGCATTTAGAGCTAGATGATGCATGTGCTCATGGCAGTGCTTGTCAATCTGAATTAAAGGTTGGAAGCTGAAGAGTAGAGTACAAAAAGGCAATTTCAAATCTACAGATCCATGCGGAGCCTGCTATTAATCGCATGAAAAAATTTAGACTTTTGAAGGGAACATTGCCCCTCACCCTTCTTCAATATGCTAATGATATTGTAAGGAGTTGTGCAGCAATTTGCAACATACAACCAGGTGCAGCAATTTGCAACTCTCATGAGGCCAAGACATCGAAATGTTTTATTCATTTACCAATAATAATTGTTTAAGTTTCCTGCTAGAATAAGTCTTCCTCCTTATCATCAAGCTCTGGATAACTACCTAATAGCTGCCCTCCCGTTTGTTTTCTCAAATTTTGAAGAAGAAAACAGTCAACTGGTTGAAACTTCTTTACAATGTTTATGTGTAGGAGCACCTTGATGAAGCAGCATATTTTTAATTTTAGACCTTTTTTATCTAGTTGATTCTCATCCTAAAGAAGACCATGTTTTAGGAGTTGATTTTTGAGAACTTCGAGCCTAGGAAATTCTTATTTCAGTCAATTATTTATCTAAATTTTAAGCTGTCCTTAGTCACAGTCACAGGCTTTAATTTTTTTAAATTTTTGATTAGCCCATAATTTTTCAACTTGAGCATTTTTCCCAACCATTGTAGGTAGAATCTTGTATTTCTGATGAGTGTTTACTTTTTCAATATATGAAGTCAAAGTAGATTTGGGAAAAATTATTTCTTCACTATTCTTGTAACATTTTTCACTGAGTGAAGTATTTGTGATTTGTTCTCAAACTAAGAATGTTGGACCCAGAATCAGTTGCTAAATATGGCAGTTTTGCATCAGGATCGGTAGGGGAAGTATGAGCTGTGGCATTTGTTTTCAAAACATGATGTTCCACAACAGTCGCAGTATACAATCCTGTCAGGACTAACACCAATAAATGGTAGTTCTTTGGAAAGGAACAAACGACATTCCTCTAGTGCTGCACTTTTATGTTCCCTGGTAAAATTCTCAAAAAACTTTGCTGTGGTATCCTCTTTCCTAGCAAGACCATACTTTAGTGCTTGCAGACTGACGTTTACCAGCTTTTCTCCTGAAACTTATGCGAAAATCTAACTAAAGTCTGCTGCTCCTTTACTTATATGGGTTAACATCCCTGTTTTTTAAAGCATGGGTTTTTGATGCAGTAATCAGGTGTCTCCTCGCTGAAAACCAAAAGTCATTACAACTTTGGCCTCTAGTTGTCTTATCAATTTCAGAAATTTTGTCTGTTAAACAGAATAAGCTGCTAATGAATTCCTCTGCAGTGGATGCCGACTGAAATAAATCAGAAGGGGTTAATAAGTTAACTGGTCCCTTATCTTCGGTATTCATGATTATTTATTTCTGCTCAGCTGTGAAAACGATGGAGTCATTTTCATTGCAAACAGACATGAAGGCTGATACAATGTCAGTTAGGTTTAATTATCCCTGAATATTGATAGTGGGATTGTATCTCTCTTTTAGTGATGACTTCAACCTTTTTTTAGATTTACCTTTTCAAAGGTTGCACATCTCTGTCATTCACAAGGCCTTGAAGTGCATGAAGGGTTTAACAAGCCCATCCTTACTGCTGCCTCAATCCTAAAAAGTGCAGCACCATCGTGGTTCCATGTTTGGGAAATCCCTGCCATGCATGAACAATGAGCAGCCATAATGTGCCAAGTTGTTTTCATTAAACCATAGTCATAAGAGAGAGATAGTCTGGAAGCAAACAATGGGCTAGTGTTTTCTGCAATTGTACGCGCCTTGAGGTTGAACCAGCAACATCAACAACTAGAAGGTCACAATTCGGCTGATTATGGCCGCTAACAAACACGAATATCTACCTGTTGAGGAACTTGATGATAGTTTGTACCTGATTAACGAAGGATTTCTGGAAGATGAGGATTTGAATAGTCAGATTGAAGATATTGCCATAGAAGTTACCAGAGATTTTGAATAGTTTTGAATGCAACGTCTGTGGGAAGGCCTGCAAGGCATGCCGTGGACTATCAAGGCACTCAAATTCGAAACATTGTCATGTTACTTCTTCCTCTGACCCACCCGTATCTTCCTTGTCCAGTGCTGCACAAACATCTTCTTCTTCTAACTATTCTGCCGATGAAATAAGTCGTCAAAAGCTTCATCCACTACAGCTTAAAGCCATTGTATTGAAATGCGCCAAAAAGATCTCTTCAGATGAATGCCTTCCCTCGAGTTTGCGAGAGCAATTTTCTAAGGGATTATTTATGTTCACAAATGACCTGTTGAATTTGGTCGAAATTGAGAAAAGTTATAGATAGTTTTAAGGGCGATGCTGAAAAATTTTATTCTGGTCTTTTTTCGTTATTGGTTTTCAATGTTCTTCCATCAAAAGTTGAGGAATCTTTCGTTACAAATATGTTGATGTCAGAAGTAGCAAATCTTTTATTGAGTCATCTATCTGGTGTTGAAAATTTGGATGGTACAAAGGAGCCTGAGTCTTTGTCAGCAAAGGAGGAGAAAAGTTTGCAATATCTGGCTGGTTTTATTTTACATAAACTTTATTCAAAATTGTTTAATTCTACTAAAGGCAGAGACATATATCAACAAATTCTTTCTCTTCTACAAGCTTGCAAAGTTGAAATTGATGAATCTCAAACTATTATTAATGCTCTTGACAAAGGTGGTTTATAGAGAGCGAACAATAAAGTTCAAAAAGTTTTTTTGCGATCAGAATTGTTATTTCGTGCAAGGACTGTTTCTTATAAAATAAAATTGGCTTGTGAAGATTTGGTTTCAGAGATTTCGAAAGACCCTTCTGTTCTTTCCAATTACAATGACATTTGCCTAAATGCCAGCCTTGAAATAAGTAAAGAAGTTAGTATGGATCTCTTAGAGCACATGATGACAATATACTTTCGAGTAAGAACTTTGCAAAGGATATCAGGGAAAAACATAAAAATTCAAAAAAACTGTCAAAGAAGCAGTCTCTCCAGACAGAAATCAAGAAAACCAGTTCTTCTACAGACACTCTACAGAAGTCTAATTTTTAAAAACGGATAATTGATTATCCAACTGATAAATTCAAATTTGGGATGTTTACAAAATTATACACATTAAGCTATAATTTTCATTTACATCAAATAATCAGAGATGATGCATGGTTGCAGAGTCATGTAACCCTTTGACTTTGCAGTCAGTACAATCAGACGGACAGGGTTTGAGCCACAATGGAAACTTGTAACAAATCCAATGACATGAATTTTCTTTATTCCTGTGATCCTAGAGTTTGGTGTTGAAACATATAAATTCACATTCACAGATTCTGTAATAATCAGGGGGTACTAAGAATAAATATGATGCAATAGGTTTAAATTAGTCACTTAGAGAGCCCACATTGAGAACTGTAGGCTTGAAATTTCGAGGGTGGGTTTTCGTCGAAATTTTCCCGCCGTTTTCAAATTTTATTAGATTCCAGTCTTACCGTGTGAGTGTATTCGCCATTTTCATCACATAAAATTAGTAATAATGGTCAATTGTTGTTGGCAAATCATGATTGAAATTACTTTGGGCTGTTGCTGAAATTTTTCACTTTTATGAAATCAGATTCCAGAGGACAAAGATACATTTATTGACTTCGAGGGTGAATATGAAAGCCTTCGTGCCGTTGTGATAATTACATAGACGATCACGGCCAAATCTAAGGCTGAACAGTGAGTGCATCTATGACGGGATTATGAACCATTCCTAGTTTTAAGGTAAGTATATAATTGATTTTGTCTAAATGTGAAATGTCTAAAGCGCTTTGGGTGGGGAGAAGTAAAAAACGTAATTTATCTGAATCTCGACACGAAATTTATCGATCATTTGCAAGGTGTTTTTTTATATTATTCTTTACACTCGAACAGTGGCGCCAATATAGGTTAAATAGCAACGCATGATGATGAACTGGACAAAAAATAAGGTGGGAATTCGATTTGTAGAGGCGTGCAATGTTTTTTGTAGACAATGTGGTAAAAACACGCTGAAATGGCGAAAATGGGCCTAATTCTAGCTGCGAAGCGATTTTGTTGTGAGAATCCTGTGTGCTGATTGGCTTAGAACATGGTAGCGAACAGAGCTCACAGCCAATCAAAGATTTGACCGCCATGCTACTACCGCAACATGCGACTTCACAAGGAGACTTTCAATGCTTTAGTTCAATTTCGTGCCTAAAGCTTAACTGCAAATCCAAAAACACTCAGATAAATATCACCTGTGCAAGGGTTATTCCAAGATTTATGGTTTCTGAAGACTGAATAGAAAAAAAGTCTAGGTTTTGATTTGCTCTGCTGTTACAGGTATCGCGAAGTTAACCTGAAGTTTAATTCAAGCTACCGGAAATATTCAGAAAACATACCTGATTTTCTAAAAAATCGTCCACATGCAATGATTCACCACTGTATGGAGAGACGATCTGCTGCAGCTTCCATTGTGCCAGGATCGATTAAAATTGTAGGCGATGGTGAATTCAAAATAAAGAGCAGCAGACCTCCGTCTTTTGAGGCATACACACTGTCTTTTGGTGATGAGGAGAATATGCCTTGCTGTAGCTGCCATGATTGGGCCAAATCTGCATACCCTTGCAAACACTTTTTTGCAGTTTTTAAAACTTATTCTGCTTGGTCATGGGATGCTTTGCCAGAGGCATACCGAAGCTCTGTGTTTCTTGCCCTTGATGAAACATTCGATTTTCCAATCATAATTTCTAATGATATGACTGAAGTAAACGATAAAGATAATGATTTTGATTTCAAACAAAAAGACAAACAAGAAACCAAAGCTGATTCAAAAACAAGTCAAACAACTGGCAACAAAGTCCAGCAAATTTTAAACAATATAAGAGGATTGAGTTATTTGGTGGAGAATAAAGCAGAAATACTGGATGAGGTACATGCTAATCTGTTAAAGTTGGAGCAATATATTTATACGAAAATACCAAAAGAAAAAGGTCTATTACTGCGACTAGTTGTAAATAATATAAAGAAAAATAATGTAAATAAATACAAGGATTTGCAAACAAGAAAACGAAAGATTCCCTTTAGTAGACGTGTCGGTGAACTTAATAACAAAAAAATCAAATCGTCTAAACTTGCTATTTCTCCCTTAAAAAACATGGCCAAAACTTCAATCATAGTGAAAGAGGTTGTTTGCAATAATCAAGAAAATAAAATTGGTAATGATGAATTTAAAGACAGCCTTCAGCAGAAAATTACAGTTTTGTCTGATGATTAGGATACAGAGATCAACCAATCCATATTCACTTCACGGCAGCAATTTTGCAAAGCAGATTTGAAGTCTTTGTCCGAAAAGGGTATGTAGAATGACACCATAATACATGTTTTTCAATCCATGATTCAAAAGCAATACCAAGATATAGAGGGATTACAAGTTCCAATACTTGGCTCCAGACTATCATTTACCGTCTTTGAAAATAAACCATTTTTGCAATCATTGCATGTATTGGAACTTGTAATGGCAGCCTTCACTGGGTAGCTGTTTCGACATATGAATGTGCGCCAGGAGAAGTTTTTTACATGGATAGCCTTCTAAGAAGAACAATTTCCCATAAAGTGAAACAGCAAATATGCTCTATTATGCATTGCTCTTCGCACAGGAAGATCAAAGTCTTCCTGTGCAACAACAAACAAATGGTGTTGACTGTGGGTTGTATGCAATTGCATATATCCTGTATTATGCTATAAACAGGAAATATCCAACAGAAGTCACATTTGATCAAGAGTTGATGAGACATCATCTTCTGTGAGCCTTAGCTGCAAATACACTTGGTGCTTTCCCCCTGACAAAGAAAAAATGGAGAGAATGTGCTGAAAGGGAAATAGCAATGCCACTACACGGCAATTGTCGGATGTACTGGGTACCTTCAGACAACCAAAATCTTTCCAGGTAGATTTCCTTTTACTTGCAACAAGGATAAATCTTTTTACTCATTGCAAGCTTTTAAGCACTGAATGTCCTTAAATCAGCATCTTTAAACAACATTGTTCATTCTCCTTGTTATTCCTCCTTAGTACTCCCAGCTCCTTACAAGATCCATCTTTTTAAAGAAGTAAAAGTTGGGATGGTAAAAGTTCATCACAAACCATTAATTTTTCTGTGATAGGGGGGGGGGTGGGGGGGGGGGGGGGTCCAAGACTTTCAGGTTGGTTATTATAAGCCGGGCATTAGGAAGGTGTTTAGCTACCTTTTCAGTTTAGTCAGCCCCTTCCTCATTCGCCATCTCTGCTTGGCAGGCAAAACCTATTTCTTCTGATTTCTCCTTTGATTTTCTCATAAATAAAGATAAACTTCACTTCCAACAGACAAATGGTAGGGTGCAGCAAGTGCAGTCAGTGGTACCACAGAATGTGTGAGCACATTCCTGCCGAGATTTTCGTAAAGAAAGATATTGAGTGGTGTTGCTACAAATGCAAAAAACAAGAGTCTGATTTTAGCAGTGAAACTTTTAACATTGACAAAGATATTTAGGCCTCTGCAAACCAGAGTGCATCGTTTTCATACATTTTCTCATAAAATATTTTATTACATTATAATATGTTATATATAGTTAAATAACAATTTTATTATCCAGTTTCATATCATGGTCTCAGAATAAGTTTTATTTTCAAAAAAATTATTATTATTTTTCTAATGGCATCATTATTTTTCTAATGTAGAGGTATCTGAGCACATTTTCAAGGCTTACTATGAAATGGATCCTGGCCAAAAAAATCATGGCTAAATATGTTAGAATAAGTAAAACATTTGTTTAAAAACTAGCAAAGTTGCAAAATTTCAGAAAAATGTGGTGATCTACGAGGTAACAAATAAGCACATTTAGATCTGACACAAAGTAGTAAGTTAAATTTAAAAGAAATTTATGCGAATACAAAGTTGTAGAATTCTATCTTTAGAAACTTCTGTAGACACACGGTACAATCTCCAGCATTGTAAATAAACTGAATTTTGTTGTCATCTTTATAATTTTTTTATGTATTGCTACATATTTTAAAACTCGCTTAAATTAGTTTATCTTGTAATTAATATGATGCTGAGAATATGTATATGATGTCTGAATCCAAACAATGACATATTATTCCGTTAGAAACACACATATACCTTACCTGTTGCTATCGAGTTGACTTGCCCTGAACTGACGTCGCATAGGCCTAATCTCATGCCTTCAATCAGAAATGCTCCTCCAGTGTATTCGGGTAGTTTACGCAGTGGACCTCAAAAGGAGCCATGGTATTTTTCATCAACCCGTTAAAATCGAAAACAAAAAAATTTCAAGGAAAAAATAGAATAATAAAAAAAAAGATGGTCGAAATAAATGTAAAAGTAATTTTTTGTAGCAAATAATATTTTCAAATGATTTTTTTTATGTTTCTTTCAATTTTTTTGAAATAAATTTCATATTTTCAATGCAATAGCATGAAATGTTTGATGGTAACGATGGGCCACCATACACCTGTTGTCGGAGCACCTTCCACTGTGCAGCATTTTTCAATACATTTTCTTTAGAAATTTTGTATATTAAAGGTATTGTTAACATGTCTTTAATTATAGTTCTGGTTCTCTAGTTAACACACTCGTTGCTGAGGTATTTTGCAAACACGATCGACTAATTGCCATATGACTAATCCCACTAACATTATCCTTAATTCTGATTGGTAGCTCAGGTGTAATTAGCTTAATCCAAACTTGTTTGTTAGTTTGTTGTTCATCGTAGTTGGTTGTTGAGTTGATGTAGGAGAGATAATGCATGTTGATATCAATTGACAATATCTTACGGTTTATCCAGCCTGTTTATCGATTTTTACTCTCATTACGCATTAAAGAATCAAAGAATGCATGGGGTGGGATTCCTTACATAGAGATCCACCGAGCTCAATTGCCTAAGAATGGAACAGGCTGAAGATTTGAGTTGCATGCGGAAAGACGACACACAACTCGTGGATTGGTAACAAAACTATTCACAAAGATTGACGAAGCACTGGAGGGTATAGACGGTGGAGATTTGAGAAAGTTTAAACAATTTGCGATCAGTTGAAGGAGAAGCAATGCAAGTTGAAAGAGAATGACGAGAATATTTTAGAAAGTTTGTACTATGCCGAGGAAAATGATGAAACATGCGATGAAGAAGCTGAAAGTGCCAGTGTGATTATGGAGAAAGTTTTATTCAGATTGGTTTGCTTAGCGAAAGCATTTGATGACCACTCCAGTTCAAAAGAGTCTACGTAAATAGAACAAAGCGTATCTCAAGAGAGTGTCTAGTCTAGCAGATCAAAGTTCGACCAAGCTCACGCAGCTCAAGCTCTAAACAGCTACAATGTCTGGGTGAAATTGCCTAGAATTAACTTGCAGGAATTTTCTGGAAAGGCTCAAGATTGGCAGGAGTTCTGGGACTCCTTCAAAAATGCAATTCCTGATTCATCTGCATTAGCAAAGTTTGACAAATTCAAATATTCGAAGTCATATCTTGAGGAGCCAATGCAGAAAGTCATTGGAGGCTTGTCATTAACAGACACGGATTATGCTTCTGCCATAGACAATTTAAAAAGTCGCTTTGCAAAGACAATTGTGATAAAGAAAGCCCATATAAACGAATTTCTAAACTTGTCGTCTGTTTTCAACAAGAAGAAGACCCCAAGAATGAGACAGCTGCACGATGATATCGAGACAAATGTTCGTAGTCTCAATGCTCTGGGTGTTGATCATGATTCCTATTGAGGCATTGTTGTTCCGGTTTTGTTGGAGAAGATTCCAGAGGCTGTGCGGCTAACCATGTTTAGATTTGGTAGCAATCATTTAGAGTGGATTATAGAAGATTTGTTACACGCGTTTACTAAGGGGCTGGAGATAAGAGAAAGCCTAGGTTGCAACATCACATGGAGCGAGGCAGCACAGCAAGTGTCATGGAAAGGACAATTGTAGTGAATGCCAGTTTTGTCTAGGATCGCACGAAGCTGCGAACTGTGAGCGTTACGTAAACCCTGAAGAATTTAAAACTATTTTAATGAAATTTTCCTGGTGTTTTTGTGCCTTAAGGACACTCTCTAGGCTAAAAACCAAAAAAATTGAAAATTTTGATAAAAATTTTTGTTGTTGATTCCGTAGGCAAATTTATTATAGTTTCTCATACAAAACTTTTTGATGTAAAAAAATGCTACCCGCCGCTTATGCAGCCCCTTTTCTACCCCCTACCCTCCCTTCATATAGATGAAAACAGCTGTTTTGGGGATCGCGTTGTTGCATTTTTGTCAACCATCAGTTTCTCTCCAACGCGACGGCCTATAGCATCAAGGTATCATTTTGATCCTCATCCTCTCGTTAGTTTTGCCATTATCAAAATGCCTCATTTATTCCAGAAACCTTGCCGAAAAAGACAGTGAGATTGAACTAGCCTGTTCTCAATTGTTCTATTGCTACAAACAGTCTTAGCCAATCAAAAGGCCCCACTCAATTGATCGACCAATCACAATTTGCTTGTTTCTATAGAGAAAAGCTACTCTAATCCTTCACCAAAGCTGACAACCGTTTACTTATCAGTTCATCGTTTAGTCTTAGACCAGATAATTGTTTCATAAATTTACGATAGTTTTTCGTGTTTCTGCAACTGTGAATTATTATGAATCCTGGAGATAAACGGAAATTTGTGAGCGTGAAAAGAAGCAAGAAAAAGTTCCGAGGTCCAAGGCCCAGTGAATCTATTGCTTCAACAAGTAAAGCACATGTTGATGTCGAGGAACGTGTTGAGGTAAGATATTTTTTTCATATTATTCAAGTTTATTGGATAAAATTGCAAGTAGTGCATGTTGTATGATAAAAAACTCTTCTTCTCTAGGAAGAGGTCCAAGGTGCAAGTGCAAGAAAAGTACAAATTGACCTTGATAGAAAAAGCCAGAATCACTCAGAAGGATTTCGATTGAGAGATTTGTCAATTCTTCAGGGAATTTTTTTTATGTCATCTGTGTGTGGTCGGTGTAAAGCGGGAAAATTATCAATCAAAGAAAACTTTGACCAAAAGATGGGCCTTGCTTCACTGCTTACAATTGAATGCAATACTTGCTCTAATGTTACACAAACATACACCTCAGAAACCTGTGCTACTTCAAGAGACTTTATTGTCAATCATAGTGCTGTGCTTGCAATGGGGATTGGGGATTGAGGGAAATTGGGGGTGGAAGAACTGCATTGCAAACTCTGTGTGCATGTTTGAATATGCCCACACCAATGACAGATCAAGCCTATAATACAACTTTAAAATCTGTCAAAGATGCACTTGAGCAAAAAGCCAGATTGTACCAGAAAGCTGCTTAAGAAGAGGGGGAAGGTGCTGCAATTGCTGAGTGTAAAGCCATGTTTGATGGCACTTGGCGTAAGCGTGGCTTCTCCTCTTTACAAGGAGCAGTTACTTGTATTCCAGCTAAGGCAGGGAAATGTCTTGACTTTGAAACTTTAAACAAAGTTTGTTATGGCTGTGCCAGGTGGAAAAAGAAGCCAGATAGCCATGAAAAAGACAAGTGGCTGGCAGCTCACACATGCTAAATTAATTATACTGGGTCAGCCCCATCAATGGAGCCAGAGGGAGTAAAAAGAATCTACCAAAGATCTGAATCCCAAAACCATCTCCAATACACTGGGTTCATAGGAGATGGTGATTCTAAATCTTACCCCTCCATTGCCAAGTTCAACCCTTATAATGGAAAGGATATAAAGAAATTCGAGTGTGTAGGACATATTCAAAAGCGGCTGGGTGGGGCACTTCGGAAGCTGAAAAACAAGTATGGAAGTAGCAAACTGTCAGATGGGAAGACAATAGGAGGCTATGGTAGGCTAACAGCTGACAGAATTGATAAGCTTCAAACCTACTATGGCCTCTTTATTCGTAGATATAAAGAGTACTTGGACGGCATGAAGAAAGAAGCATTGGCAGGACTCTATCACATTGCCCCTATAGATGAGAAGCCCCAACACCAGTTTTGTCCTAAGGGCCAAGACACTTGGTGTAAATTCCACCGGGCTGCACAGAAGGGTGAGACCTACCATCATGCAAAACCTTTGCCTGAGGCAGTCTTTGAGGTAGTGAAGCCTGTTTATGAAAGATTGACACAGGATAAGCTCCTCGAAGGTTGCCTTGGGGGGGGGGGGGTTCACACAGAATAGCTGTGAGTCCCTAAATCACCTTATTTGGGCAAGGTGTCCAAAGTCACTGGCCTCTGGAAGGAATCACTTGGATGCTGCATCTGCTGGTGCAGTCATTGTATTTAATGAAAAAAAGCAAGCTCTTTGTGAAGTCTTCCAGAAGTTAGGTATTTCTCCAAGACGGAATACACAAGAACTTTTCCGTAAAACTGACAGGAAAGGAATAAAAGACAGTAACAGAAATGCCACTGAAATCCAAAAAAAAGATAAGAAAAGGAAGAAGGAGTTCAAGGAAAGCATTGGAAGAGAGCAGCATCCAGCAAGAAGGAACAACCTATAGCCCTGGAGGGTTTTAGTAGAATGCTATAAACCTCTGTAGAACACTATAAACCTCTGTAGAATTTCAAAATGTTATTTTCCAAAAATCAGTTTTCGCCAAAATGCCCTTTCTTTTGGAAAGGCTTCTGAGCTCAATTTTAGGTTTAGAAAGCTGAAAATTTCATTTATAGCACAGTTTCATAGCTCTATGCAACTATAGAGGGAAAATTGACCTTTGAAACTGACTTTTCCTGTTATAAGCTTGTGGGAGTCAAAAAAATTTGTTAATACGCTTTTTGATTTTAACTTCCAATATTTAAAGATTAGAGGTAGGTAAATGTATTTTCTCTCTAAGAGTAAGTTTCGTTGTAAGTATTGTAAAAGTAGACAGCATTATTTGCTTTGCCAGGATAAGGAACCCACTTCTAAGGAAGCCCAACCCAGCAGCACTGAGGGAGTTGCTAGTTGTTAGGCTGAGATTGAAGCCACTGAAGGAGAAGAAGCTTGGAGTCAAAACATTTGGGAGTAGTGAGCCAGAAATTGTGATGAGAAAGGTGTATGGTATCTAATTAGTTTCATTGAGTTGTGGTAAGGGCATTTTAATTGAAGCCTAATGATTGATGAAATCAGCACTGTTGCTAACTACCATATTGATGTTATTAATAATGCATATCCACATTTGATGAATATTGAGTTTTCAGATTTTTCAGGTGAAGACTAACTTGAGATTGATGTCTTGATCGGTGCCAACTACTTGAGGAGTTTTCAAGATGGCCATGTGGTAAGAGGAGGGCAAACTCAGCCAGTGGCCATAGAAACAGCTCTTGGTTGAGTTATTTCTGGACCGTTAGAGGGTAAGAATTCAGATCATTCTTTTTTTGTCAATTCTGTTTGCCATGTTATTGATCCCTTTCCATTGCCTGACAATACTCCTGATATTGATAAAAATATGCTTAAACTTTGCGATTTAGATACTGATTCGGCATTCGTGTTGAAGATGAAGAGCATAAATCTGTCATTGTTTTTGTCCTGTTTCTAGTTTTCTTCATACAAGTTCTGGCAATATTTCTACTGGCATGTAGAAATTTATCAGATAGAATGTTTTTTGAGTTCTTCCTTACAGGTTTCCCTTTTCTTGGTGACACAGCATGGCCTTATTCACTCCTACAGAGAAAAACATAAAAATATCCAAAGTCAACACCAGCTAGCTCCATCTGTAATCGAAGATGAGCAAAGACCATATAAAATTCCATTTAGAAAAAGAAATGTTTGGAAAAAAGTAAGCAGGGAACTCGGAATTGATGTGGAAGTGGCACAGAAACGCTACAACAACATCAGAATAACGTTTTCACAGGACGTCAGATGAATAAAGTGTGTTAAGTCAGGATCGTCGCAGATCGTCGCGGATCATTGCAGATCGTCTGTGGCAGTCTTAAGATTATATGGGAACCAGGCTTAATCCCTTAATCAAAGAATCGAGGGGTTTGCCCACAAAATGACAATTGAAGTGAATTCTTTGACAATTTCCTAATAACTTTGTGATCCACCAGAATTGCCCAAGATCACAAGGCCATTACTTCAATGCAAAAAAGACCAGTAATACCTTATGAGCCACACACCATTGAAGTATCGATGTGATATAAGTGGTGATAGTGGTGATATAAGGTATCGATGATCTATGTGAAGTATCTCACTCCATATGCATTTACTTTTGTCCTTCAGCAGTTGAAAATTATGTCTGAAGGGAAGAACATAGAAGCATGCGAAGATAAAAATTCTAGAATTAAGACCAAGGCTGGACTGTTGAAAGTGACAAAGACATCATGTGAGTGTTCCTTTCGGTCAGCTATGCTATTGCTGTGCAGACACATATTTACCATCCGTTTGCTGATTGGGGATTTCTTGTGTGACAAATCTTTGTGTGCAACAAGATGGTCTGCAAGCTACTATCATTTAAAGCATCATCTTGCACAATTTTCAATTTAAGAAAGTTGTGAGGATGCTAATGTAATTATCAGTGCAGATGATAGTAATAATAATGCACTGATATTGGAACAAAGTCAGAATTATAGAAAAGCTTTTCAGCTTTGCAAAAAAATTGCTTCAATTGTTTCAGAGTCTCCAATGCATCAATTTGAACAAAAGCTCTCATTGCTTTAAAGTGTATACAATTCATGGAATAACAATGTTGAGATTGGAATTCAAACCCTGGCAAGTAAGTTATATATACCAGATATATAATAGACAACACAAAAAAAATGTTTGCTTGTAAACTTGTGAATGTAAACTCGAGGTTTTTTATAGCAATAAATATAGAATATTGCCTATAAATGTGTATTTATATATTATTCTATGAGAATTGAAGAATACAAAACTACCACTTCTACCTCTATAAGATTGCTTAGTGGTTAGATCACACATTTAAGGAGATGGATAGATAGTGTATACACAGTCTACAAATAAATATCTTCTCACTGCTTTGATTAAACATTCCTTGTCGAAGCTAGCCACCGCCATTATCAAAATTTGAACTTGTTTGCAAGGCTTGCACTATTGTTCTGAAGCGGCGTGTCGCATTATGACGCATTGCTAAAAAAACACGGTGCGCACGCAATGTGTCTAAAGATGCTAACGTTATATGGGCAGCGGCAAAATAAACGCGTCTAGTGTGAATTCAGCTTAAACGTTGGGTTGTGGTGAAATGCTTCGTTTGTCTTTGTTTCTTGTTCATCGATGTTCTTTATAATTGGCTAAATCATGCAATGTAAAAATTAGCTTGTAGGGGTAGGGGTTTTTCACATCAACAGTAGGGGCTTATTGGATGAGGCTTATTAACAAAGGTGCATTGGAAAATATTATTATATGTTTCTGCATTTTTGTTTGCACTTAATTTTGATACTTTTTGGTGACTGGCAAATGAAATATCTAAGCTTTGTCATTTCCAGAGATATTTCAATTTTTTGTATCCACAACTCAATTATAAAAAACAAACAATTAAAGAAGCAAGGGTAGACACCATTAACACTTTTTCTGTCAGAACCATCATTATTATAATACTTCATTCTTAACTATTCACTTTTACTATATCTTAGGTGCAAGTGTGGTAATTGCAATTTGACTATACTTGCAAAACCAAAAATGTGTTGCTGTTGCAGTGACCTTGAGGCTGTCAATGTTTGTCTTTCAGACAAAAGAATTCTGGCACATCTCAATGATGTACCCAAATGTGTAACTGAGCACCCAGCATTTGAGCCAGTAATTCTTGGAAAATGGTCACTGAGGCAGGCAGCAGATCGATACAGGACAAGATAAAAAAGCCATTATAAAAACACTGGTGATGAAAATAAGTATGTACAACATTTTTTGGATACTTATTATGTTTGCATACTTTTGTACATCAGTTATTATAGCACAAACTGAACAAAATTTAAATGTAAGGCTTATCTATTAAATCTATCTTGGCAATTTTTACAGAATTTAGCTTCACAAAGCTTTTTTGAATGTTTTCCATTTCATTACTTATTTATTATATGTGCATGTAAAGCACAAGAAATCAGTTTATGTTCATGCAATATTTTTAAAAATGTTGATTTCTGGACATAAACTAATAGTTTATTATTTTAAATCTTTTCTAGATTTCTTCGTGCTATCTCTTATAGAGAATTTACCAGGCTGGTGCATGGCAGAGTAGGAAACAAAATAATCCCTCTCCCAGCCTGTGCTTACAACAAAATCAGGCAGAAATTTCCTTCCAAAGAGCTGACGACTGAGTAGCTCACAAATGGTATTTGACATTTTAATCAAAGTTTGTTCTATATGATAAAGGTCTGCATTATCATTCAGACAAGGTAAGCTACTTCAACACTTTCCTCAATGCAGAATTGAGTTCCTCATAGGGGCAAACTTGAAAGCAAAAAAGCAAACCACTTCTAAGATAGCTTTAGCAAAATGCACCTTTGTTTGACTCAGCTAAGGGATTTATTTATTGGTTTTTTGGGCATTTAAAAATGTTTTTGTGACCTTTCATTGAGTTATGACAGATAGAACATCGAGGGGGTGCATATCGATTTTGCTGTTGTTTCTGGCTCACTACTTCATCAACTGAAAAGATAGAAAAAGAACCATTCATATATTTAAAGCTTTCGTTGATTGTAATGGTAAAATGGTAAAACTATGATTCAAATCTGCTTTAACAAATAAAGAAAAATTTGGTACCTGATGTTGTTGGAGGAACTGGAACTGTCACTGCTGATTTACGGGCAAAATTCTTTTCAATGGCAGCAAACCTATCTCCCTTTTCTATTGCTGAAGACATTGAACCAGGAGCGAGTTTATTTAAATGTTCAACTGTAGCATTCAGGTTGTTAGCAGCTATGGCATAATCTATGTTTGGGTATACAATGTCAGTACTGCACTTATTGTGTTACATATTTTCAATGTTGATTCTTTCTTTTATTTGAGTTTATTCAATGTCTTCAGACAATTAAATAAAATGAATATATAGAATTATATGCTAGTGATCTTTAAATGCCCATACCAAATCTCTGTTTTACTCTGACTTCCTTGACAGTTGCTTCTCCGTTCTTGAATTTTGGGTAGGTGACCTTAACTTAGGGTGTACCAGATCCATCATCCTGTGTTGTTTGTACATCGCGGTACAAGTTTAAATTGAAGTGAACAATTGCCAAACTATGTCTTAAAAGGATAGGAATATTAATGCAACAAAAATGATCATGCCACTTTAACAATCTTAACAAATTCTTGAAAAGTGATATATGACAAGGATAAAAATATGTTTAATACAACCTACCTAATCAACCTACCTAATAATTCCTGTATAACTGAAAGCAATCATTTTTGGAGCAAAATGGTTCAATACCGAGTGGGAACCCTCTAATGCACTGGTCTCGGAAAGTGGAGATGCCTGTCTAATCCCATCTTGAAGGCTCTTCCTGGTCAAAGCCTGCCTCAGCTTTTCTTACACAGTTGTATCTGTCCAGTAGAGAGGTAGCGCATTTAAACATACAATATGTAAAGATGTGTCCAATCTTTTTATAATCTAACAGGAAAACAATTTGTCAATATAAGTATGCTATCTAAAATAGGAAGATTTTCCCTCCAAACAGTCAAAGTAACTTTTTCAGTATCTCATATGGAAGAGCCTAGTGTCTGTATTATATTCCTCTAAGAGAAAAGAAGGAACACTAAACCGAAACCATTTTTGACAAGTTTTCGGTATAAATTTTTCTAGGAAGACCAAACAAGACCAAATCAAACATTTACCTTTTTCTAGCCTGATTTACCTGATTCTACTGAGGAAAAGAAACATCATGTGACATTGTAGCAGTAGACTTATGTGGTAGAAATTCAAAATTCAATGTTGAAATTAACGCACTTGTTGTTTCTTCTATTTGTTTACCCATTCAAGGACAAACAATTCGTTTTGCTAAGAAAATGTACCCATATTTGCTAAATTTACATTTGGCCGACTTTTCAATTGAAAATAAAACTGATTTGAATGTTGATGTGTTACTTGGTAGTGACACAATTTGCAGAGTTTTTACTGGCAAGTTTGTAAGAGGGGAGTCTATTGTGGACCCTGTTGCAGTCCGTACAAACTTTGGATGGGTATTATCAGGAGTTGTCTCTGACATTCCTAGAAATTTGCTATCTAGTGGTAATCTTGCAACAACTTATATTTTAAGAGTAGACTGTAGCAGTTTAATTGTTCCGGAAGAAACCATCGAAATCTCGAAATTTTAAAGGTTGCAAAGGGTTGAAGAACTTTGCAAACTTGAAACATTAGGAATAAACGATATTAAAACTGTCGAAGAACAGTTTATAACTGAATTGAAATATGATAAAGATCATTATACTGTTTCTTTGCCGAGGAGCCAACACCATGACATTTTGCCTGACAACTACGAACTAAGCGTTGCTCGATTAAATTCTACCCTTAAACGTCCTCATAAGGACATGAGCTTTTGAAAGAATATAACAATGTAATCGAAGAACAGCTTAAACGTGGTATTATTGGAGAAGTAAAACCTAATTTGCTTGAGCCAGCAAAAGTTGGCAGAATTCACTATTTAAGCCATCATGCAGTCGTAAGAAAGGATGCCAGGACAACTAAGGTGTGCGTAGTAATGGATGGGAGCGCAAAAATATATGCTGAATCACCAAGTTTAAGCGAATGTTTACACGCAGGCCCTAGTTTGATGCCTAGCGTTCTTGATATTCTGCTGAGATTCTGTAGTTATAAAGTCGCGCTAATTAGTTACGTGAAAAAGGCATTTCACATGATATCAGCATTAAAGGGGATCGAGATGTTTTACGTTTTTTGTGGATAAATGATATCGACTCAAAAAACCCTGAAATTGTCAATTACTGGTATACACTGTCATTTTCGGCCTCAATTGCTCTCCATTTCTTCAATCTTCAATCGTTTACTCCTAATGGCTTTACAACCAATCTGAAGCATTTACTCAAGGAGCATTAAAAAAAGGAAAATTAACTTATAAGGAGGATTAATATTACTTCCACCCTCCGCTTCAGTTTGTTGATTTCTACAAAATGTTACATTTGGTTTTGGTTCAACAAATCCAAGCAACGTGTGTAGGTAAGCAGGTTGGCTATTGCCAGAGTGGAAGCGTTGTTAATCATAAACAAGGGATAACAAAAGGCTAACAAAAAAGTAAAAATTGTCTCTAATAAGTTTATACCAGGGTCCAGTTGCTGGTGGAGGCCACCCTCATCCACTGACGTGGACGCAACCATTCTGTCACTGATGATTTGAATTTGTCTTCTCTCACGCAATTCATAATTTCTGGTGGTAGGCTATTCCAAATCCGAACTGTTCTTATGAAGAATTGACTTTTGAAAGCTTCAGAGTGGAGGCATTGAATTGTTCGATATTTGAGCAGATTTCTGGTTGAGGAAAGGAAACAAGATGTTGAGCATGTTGTTTCGAATTTTATTGAAGATTTGAAGGTTATGGATGCAGTGTTGATGTTGTAGTGGTAGCCAGTTTAACTGGAGCTGCATTGTGTCACCATGTATCAAATTACGAGTTTGAAAACCCGAAGGTTGAGGAGAAATTGAAACAGTTGCTATATGTAGACAACATAGTATTCGTAGCTGAAACTCCCGCCAAAGTTTATGGATTGTATAAAGAAAGAAAGCTGTGTTTGTCAAAGGGTTCCTTTCATTTGCATAAATTTCAGTGCAGTGATCAAGAAACTCAAAAGTTGATTGAAAGTGAAAATGACCAATTCATCTCTTGAAAAAGATCAGCTCTTTCTTTCTGTTCGTTGAAAACATATCTCTGGAGTACAATGACGCAGAAACGACTGAATGGTTTTGCAACGCTATATACACAAAGGCCCTAGACGCATCAAACAAGATTTCAGGAAGAATTTCTGACACATTTAATCTCTATTGTTCATCGAGAAAAGGGATTAAGCCTGTTAGTAAACAAAGGTGATTTTCGATTGCGCCTACCCAATTTGCCACTGAACCATATTCACTAATCCCTCAAAGGTTCCGTCGGCCTGCACAAGAGCAAGACAAGCTCTGGAAAACGGAAATGATTAGCAATTAAACCATTTTTCTGGTGCCACCTAAAGTCAAATCGTTCTTTGTTTTAAACCACATCACATTGGCCTAACAGCCAACAACAACTTCACACACAAACTGCAGCGCGCTCAAATTTCCAAGCGTAAATCGCGTTATCTTTTTCAAACTTGAAAAAGTATTCTCGATTTTCCACTTTGATAAAGATGATGAGTTTTATGTCGAATGAGGAATTCAAAGAAGAAAATTAAGAACTTAGCAGTACCAGCCTTCCTTCAAGAGCTTCGGAAATATTTTCCTTTCGGGTAATTCTGAACAAAATTCTCAGCAAAAGGCCAGACATGTCTTCTACCACAAAACAGTCCTTGAAATTCTTATGCGCCAACTGTCTGGAAGCCAACCCAAGAGACCGGTTGTATTTTAGTGAACTCAAAAGTTGCATTATTTTCGCTGTCATACCTTAAAGGGCTTAAATGTATTTCTATCATTCAGTTCTACACATTCATGAAATTAAAGGCATGCCCCTTAGTAATGAATAATTACAAACATAATTCAGCTTTGGCCTCATTATGAAATCTACTCAAAATTCTTTGTAAAAAATGTTTGACTTCAGATTTGAATTCAAGCATTGGATTCAGAATGAAGTTAATCATTCTAAAAAGGGGTTTACTGTGATTAGGGAATTAGAATAAAAAGTTTGACTCAGAGCAATTATTGCGATCAAACCTACAATGAAAGCATAAAAAATATGGCAGATTGTACCCAAACTAAATTAAAGGTGTTAAACCAACAAGTTTAGCATTATATAAAGAATTAGGCCGCATTTTGTACCCAAACTAAATGAAAGGTGGTAAAGCAACAATTTTAGGGTTATCTCAAGAATAAGCCGCATTTTTAATTGGTGTTTACCTGCAACTTAGGCAACTTTCAAGTAAGAAACTCCATTCCTAGGTTAGTGTCCGGTTTCAGTTTACTTGCAAACGGAAACTGATCGTCTTTTGACTCCTAACAACTCCTCATCAAAGTGAGAAGTTATCAATCAACCTAATATTGACTCAAAATACCAAAGGTAGCTCTTTCTTTGTAAACAAACCGTGCTTGTTAAAAAATAAGTTTCGGTTTGTTTTCAGATTTATCTTAATTTACATCAAAAGAGGCCAATCCCTATACTGACGTAATGTAAAGTTTTTCGTTCGCGTTGTTCTCTAGTACTTTGCCTATGTCATTAAAATGTTTTCAGACAACAACTTACAAATAAAAATGAGGATATCACGTCATTTCCAACATTGTGAAATAAAGGTTTCTAGGATGATGTAAGGAAATTTGCTACTTGAGCAAATAGATTTAGCTGTGGAAAATTTGACATGGAAAAACAAAGTTCTAGAGGTGGAAAAGATTGTTGCCCTTGCTTACCAAACAAAGAATCTTACAAGAACAGTACTAAGGTTCTGGGAGTTTCATTGCATCTTTTTCCGAAAGTTCCTGCAATTTGCAAACAATGGACGACTTTTGTTCAACGATATCATCTAAAGCGCTGAACTCGAGAGAACCCAGTTGCAGAGAAAAACGAATGGCAAATGCAATTATATTTATTTTATTTTCTTATTCATTTGATTATCAGGTTACATTAGTTCATTCATTTATTTTATTAAAGGCAGGATTTAAGATCGGCAAATAATTCTGGCCAGATCAATAAGTCTTTCTCTCTAGGCGTCACTGACGAAACTAGATTGTTGTCACTGGGGGAAGGGGGCATTGTCTTATGACCAGGGCCGTCGACAGGAGGTGATCTACAAATCTGGGCCCCCAAAAAAATTCCTGTGACCACGCCTTTAAATCTCCCAGAGAACAAGGGAAACACCCTTTTTAGGTGCAATTGTTGAAACAGATTTTTAAAGATTTTTACAAGAATGTGCAAAAATACTTTACATGAATCAAGGGCATGTTGGTATAGTTTCTCTGCAATAAACTTAACAGTAGCATATAAGAAGCTGAAACAGTAGCTTTTTCATTGTGAATAGATCTTATTACAGGCCCCATCGGAGCAGGGACCTCGAACCCTTTGCTCCTCCTAACCCCCCTCTCGATGTCTCTGCTGATGACACAAATAAATTGGTGCAGCCATTACGAAAAGACTTGTCAGACTAGAATATAAGAATAGACATTAAGAATAGACATTACTAGGGGGCAAAGGCCTTGGAAAGTAGTTCGTTTTAGCGATTGTATCCTGTAATTCTGTTCCTGTTCAATTGAAATATTAACTCGATTATAATTATCAACAGATTGTTAAATATTAACTCGATTATAACTATCAACAGATTGTACAACAAATTGCTGAAAGCAAAAGACCTAAAACATGACAAACTTGACAAACCGAAAAAGACGAAACAGAAAGCATGCTTGATTTAGAGGACACAGCGGAAACTGATAGACAGGACATACAGCTTGACAATCTGACATTCAAGCTAATGTTTACTTTCTCAACGGATTCTGGTAGTAGGGAGTTCAGGCTTTCATAATCTGCCAGGTGACTTTTTGGAAAATGCCTGGATGTAACGTGACTGATGACGTCATTTGACGGTAAAAAATCAGACAAAATCATCGCTAGCTCCTCACTGAAGGGTTATTTTTTAACGCAACTTACATATTTTGACTCGTCTCATTGCAAGCTTTCAAATGATATATATTTAAGCAAGATTTACCGACATAAGTATTTTCAATATGACGTCATAACAAATTTTGCATGACGTCATCAAATATTTTATTGTCATAAAATGATACGTTAGCATAATTTTGTTTTAATATGACGCTGGCTGTCAGCAAAAGCTTTTCTTCCATATGTTTTTCAATTAAAATATTAGTATTTAGTTCATTTAAATTGAATTTGTGCCCACCGCAATAGCCAAAGTTCGAAACAGGTAGTAGTCACTATCTGGCGAGTGAGTCACTTCTTACTCCGAAGTCGCAAAGTCTTGCTCCCACTCTGAACCGGACAATTATTTCTATGCATCCACATTTGAATGTTACACTAAATCGGAAGAATGTCTTGGCATTATAGGCTATCCAAGATTCAAGGATACAGTTCAGTTCAAGGATACAGGTTTTCAAAGTGTCTTCGTTTATATCATTAAGGCCAAATTACGATGCCAAATTACCGTTGTTGTGTTGGAGGCTGTGATAACGATTCAAGATATCCAGACAAGATAGTTAAGAGAAGCAACGTACAAGAGCTGAAGTTTCACTACTTTCCGAAAGATCTCCAGAAGAGAAAGTTGTGGGTGAAGGAAGTGGAAAAGGGACTTATTGATTTTCAAGTCTCAAACAACAAGGTAGTTTGTTCCAACCATTTTGAATATGGAAAGCCTACATTCTCATCTCCGATCCCAACACTGTACATGTCTGTGCACAGTGCTTCAAAGCCTTCTCCAAGAAAGCGGCTAAGAAGACAGAACAGAATGGCTGATGTTTTTCAGCCATCATCTTCAGAAGACATAGAGTCAAATACCACTGCAAACGAAGCTGTACAGTGCTCAGATCCAATGATTTCAGCCATGATTTTTGCTGATTTGACTAGAGATCATGATGTTACTTTTTTCACAGGCCTTTCAAATTCATCAACTTTCAAGCTGGTTTTTGAATTCCTTTCAAAAAAGGCCACAACAATGCACAATTGGAAGGGGAAGAAAAATACTTCTCAAAATGCACTAGCACCACGAGACTTGGAAAATGCTACGTTGAGATCTCTTTCACTGGAGCATGAGCTACTATCAACATCAATGCGTCTTAGATTAGGATTGCTCACAGATGATTTGGCTCATAGATTCATGATTTCAAAAGGATCAATGAGTTGTATTCTTACAACTTGGCTGCGACTAATGTGCCTTGAAATGAAATGGTTGATCAATTGGCCAGATAGGCATATTATTCGAAGAAACTTACCCAGCATGTTCAGAAAGTACTACCCAAAATGCTGTGTAATAATAGACTGCTCTGAACTGTTCATTGAGACACCATCAAGCCTAGACAATGCTGCTGCCTGCTGGTCAAATTACAAGCATCATTCCACAGTAAAATACTTGGTTGGAATAACCCCAAATGGAGCCATAAGGTACCTATCAGACTGTTATGGAGGTAGAGCTACACATATCTACATTGTAAAAAATGCTGGATTTTTAAGAGAGCTTCAACCAGGAGACCAAGTGATGGCTGACAGGGGGTTTAAAATAAGAGACATTTTGGCCTTTTATTAGTGTACTCTTGCGATTCCTCCTTCAAAGCACAGGGAACTGCAAATGGCAAAAAAAGATGTTCAACAGACGTCCAGGATAGCAAATGTGCGCATATATGTTGAGCAAGCAATAGGAAGAATGAAGAACTTCCGCATCTTGAAAAATGAATTGCCCCTTTCTTTGCTCCCTCTTATCGATGACATTGTGTCAGTTTGTGCAGTTCTAACAAACTTTATGCCACCTCTTTGTTCTGATAACATATAACTGTTCTGATGATATATATAATAACGTGATTGTATTTTAAGTGAATGTAGCCAATGATGTGTTGCACTCTTTAACAACAGTTCCAAGGCTTTAGCACCTTGGTTTAGCATAGCCAAAAGTATTTACTTTGAGAATAATTTTCAAAATTGAACCCCTTAAGACATGTATGTTCTACCTAGCCTGTTTTACCATATTCAAGTAAAAAGATTCATTTTTATCTAAAACATGCAGTAATTCCCTTAGTAAACAACTGGTTGGTAAAAGTGATGACAATGTACTATCATGATTTTGGAAAGTTTTTGAGACAACTGAGCACTATGCCCCTCTCATGTACATTCAACCTATAGCGTATAACAAACTAAAACTAGTCATTGTACTAATCATATTGTCATTTTGTTAATTATAACACTATTACTTGTAACCATTCTTTTCTACAAAAACAAATTATTAGTTTATGTTAAACGCATTACTGTTAGTCCTTTAATAGACCTCTAGATGTTTACTTTCGAAAAATATTATAGGGTGGAGGGTTTATTCAAGGGAGGGCTTCTTTGAAAATAGAGGCATATTTGAAATCTTTAGGTAATGTGTATCAAATAATATACTAAATGATACATGTATTTTGTGTTTAAGTTAATACTAGCTATCTTTAGTTTGACAATGAAAAATAGGTTTTTTAAAAATTGTTTCTATGTACATAACAAGCAAACAAACTCCTTGTATACATCACTTTGTTCTCTAATGTTGCAACAGCCCCAATGGTACCAAGCATCACATATGACACATTGAATGCTGTTTTCTTCTTTGGAATCGAGCTCTCTTTCATTTAGACATGGCTCTTCACAAATTGGACAAGTTAATATTTCAATGCTTCCAAGCAAGTACCTTTGAATATATGTTTTAAAAAACATCATAAGACTTGGGCATATTTTTTGCCAGTGACGTTCATCAAATTGTATCTTTTCTACAAAAATACTTTTCTTCGTGTATACAACAAAGTATGTCTGCCTTAGTCCAGTTACTGCCATTTGCCCTGTGACTTGAGTAAAATACTTGTGGCTTCTTTTAAGTTTAATTGTATCATCAACTTTTACCAAAAAGTCAGTTTTATTCCAAGAAGTTTGAATGTCCTCTTCCTTTATAGTAAATGGGCATTTGTATTCTACAAGACTTGGACTACAGCATTTGCACTGAAAAATGTTATCTGGTGTTGCACCAATATATGGGTGTGGTTTGTACAAATATAAACCACAGGGAATTAATTTTGCATTTTCATGATGCTTTCCTTCTTGTTGCATGAAAGCCTCTGCAGCATTTTTCTCATTTTGCTTGCCCCATTCAAGAGATGGGACGTTCAATAAAATTTTTGGCTCCACTATGGCCAAAATAAGTGGGGTTACTCTGCAAGCCTTGCCCTTCCTTGATAAGGCCTGTATTTTTGAATGTACATCATGGAATTTTGATGCAGTGATCCGCCCTTTTCTTTGCTCGTGCCAGTCTCTAGAACTTGATTGGCTCTTTGTCACTTTTTCAAGCTCTCTCAGCTGATCATCATTGAAAGAAAGCTTTGCTAAAAATGTCTCCAACATTTGATCTGCATCTTTTGCTGAATTTTTTACTATATTTGAGGCAATCTCCAACAATGATGGGGGCACATCTTTCTCAGGTGAAGGTGCAAATGTGTGGTTTACAACAGCTGTTGGCAAAACTTGTTTAGTATTTGCAAGAAAGGCAGCTTTATCTTCCTCGCTCACCTCTTGAGCACCTTGATGCAGTGGATCAAACCCCTGCTTTTCTTTGCACATGAGAAACTTCTTTTGCTTTTCAGATTTCCCCCACGTACACGTACAAAATGCTGTGATAATGCTCCCATCCAAATTAAACAAGATCCACAGCCTGTGCTTGGTTTCGTTTATCCTCTGTGATGGTGTAACGGATGACACAGCAATTTCTCTGTTGCCGAACTTTCTAACCAATATTTTGTCAACAAAACCACTTCCAAAAAACGAATAGGCTTTTCTTAGTTTGTATTGACCAATGTATTCGCTTGCAAAGGCCTTGCTCTCCAAAAAATAAGAAAATATTTGTCCAATATTTGTCTTTGGCCAATTCTTAAAATCTTCCACAAAATCATGAGCCTCCAGTGGATCAAAATAAATTGCATGTTTTTTCAACAACTCGTCATATTCCGCTTTCAACTTGTTTGAGATCTGTGCAGCCGTAGCAACAAGTTCAATCTTCTGCTCGTAGGCTAGGAGAGCTCTTGCAGCCAGATAGCCATGGTTTCCAGAAACAGGCAGTCCTCGCTGCTTCAAAAAGAATTGTAGTTCGCCATTTGACAGTTCTAAAAAATCTTCCAGGTTGTATGTTTTCGTTTCGTGACTAGACTGGGCCATACCAACCACTGATCGAAGGACTCTGGGCCTATTTACCACAACACTTATATATTAACACAATACTTTCGAGGTTTTCCGTTCGTGTCTACGCTTCCTTGAGGTTTATTCGATCAAGCTGTATATTTCCAGGCTTTATTTGCGGCTTTCACAATGTTTCAGATCGTTTTATTATCGTAAACTATCAAACTACCAATTTTCTGGTTGCTGGGCTCCTGACTTCCTCGTTCGCATTGTTTTTCTTGCCCTGATTACCCAAGATGCATTTCAACCGTGAATGGGTCTATGTTGAATTGGTCAAAAATGGCACCATGATAACTGTTACTCAAAATTGTGATATCTGTGTTGAAAGAAGTCCTTTACTTGTCAATCGCAGCCAAGCATGTGGGATCGGCAGCCTACAAAGCAAGGACCTATTGCTGTCACTACTGTTGAACCATCGTCTAAGTTAAATTCAATGTTCTACTCATCTTTCTCTTCTGTAAGCAAACAGCATTGAAAGGCTTACGAGTCCCATGTTCGTTCTTTATATTTGAGAGACTTTGCTACACAATGGCTTCAATAAAGTTTTTGTTGACGAGCCTGGCCTTATTTTATCAAGTACTCATTCTTTTCTTGGTGCATACCTAGATGGTATCGTAAAGCAAGGTCAAGACTCTTGGGGACTTGAAATCAAATGTCCTCTTTCAAAATGTTCATCTTCTCTCTAGACGCTGTTGCAGATAAAAGTTTTTTTTAAGAAAGACAGAAGTGGTAGAGCTAAAAAAGAATCATGCCTATTACTACCAAATTTAAGGTCAAATATTTTGCTCTGGATTAAGAAAAGTTTATCTGGTGGTTTGGTTTGGAGATAACCAACCCTTGTTCATTCAATTGATTATGTATGATGAACATTTTGTTCAAAACTCCATTCTTCCTCAGCTGAACTTCTTCTATCGCAGAGCTGTATTACCAGAATTCTTTACAAAGCATGTAAAAAAAGGTCTCAAATTATACCTTTACTGTGGCTGGGAGAAGTTTTCTTTAGAATTATAAATTGTTAAAAGATTGTGAATCTTAAATAATAAATGACTCGGTATGGAATGTTTAGTATCTACAGTTTAAATACCACTGTAATAATCATTAGTCATTTGGCAAATTCCACTATGTCTATAAATACAATCTTTTGAAATTCCAATACCATTAATAGATATCTACAATATAATGGATAAGCAAACAAATAAACAAACTCAAAATTAAGGATAACCCCAAAAATTAATTCATGTCACAAATTAAACTTTCGTGTAAAACAAATATGAAAGAGTTATTGTGTAAGCAGCAGTGTTAAAATTAAAAAATAATTGTCTACAATCTTTTGTGTAATACAAATATGAAAAAGTTATTGGGCAAGCAACTGTGTTACCATTAAAGAATTATTTCTTACAGTCTCTCGTGTAATACAACTATGAAAGAGTTATTGTGTAAGCAACAGTGTTGCAAATAAAGAACTATTTTTTACATTATTTAATGTAAATTAAATATGAAAGGTTATTTTGCAAGCAGCAGTGCTATATATATTAATCATATTTTCACTTACAATTTAAAACAGATTTTGAGAAATTAACATAAAAAAGAGGGTTTGTATATAGGTTATGCTTCTTTTGAAGACTTTTGCTCCACTTTTTGTATAGTAGGACTGAACAAGATGAATTAACTTATTTACTAATTGTGGCATGCTCAACTAAAAATGGCAGGAAATTTGTTTAGATACAACAGGCTTTACAATTTTGATTAGCTAAAGGGCTTAAGGATAAAGTAAGACAGCTATCAATAATATGGTAATTCTTAATCCTTCCAATGGCTCTTTCAACATGAATACAGACTGCAGCTATGTTGGCAGTTTCTTCAGTTTCTTTTGGTGTTAGTTGGGCACGGTTCTCTTTAAATGGAGGAATGTTGAGAGTGACACCAACTGGTAGGATATCAGCAATATCAAAACCGCTATCTGCCATTATCTTGTCATAAGGTTCAAGGAGAGAGATGAGACCAGATTTAATTGTTTATTCTCTATCAGATACACGGCCTGACAACAGTTTTGATACAAGTGTGATTGCCCCAGTAGGAGATATTCCAACAAGGGCTTTCCAGGTGTTGTGATGCTTATACTCTGACCTTTATTCTTGTGGATTGGTACAGTTAAATTCTTCTGGCATTAACTTTTGGATTTGTTGTTGAGACGGGAAGGGAAAGAGAGAAGGCAATTCATGAAACAAGAAGTTGATCCAAGTAGTAAAAATCTTTGAAACATGTCCACTTGAGATACCAAATCTATCTGCAAGGTCAGTTACAAATGAACCAACTTTCAGGCGCATTAAAACCAAGACAAATTCTTCAAAGTAAGATAACTTGAGTTTTGGACCAGATTTCCCATGTTCATCTGGCCTGTCTGGCTTGTCTTTAGATACATCATGTGACTTGGATCCCCGCCAATAAGAAATATTATCCAACTTTGGTGCTAAATAATCAAAAACAGATTCCAGAGAAGAGAAAATTGGAAACCCAGTGTAAAATTTGACAGCTCCATCATCTTATTTCAACTTAACAATGGAGAAAAGTGACTTTTTTGCGATGGAAAGTTCAGCATTCAATTCTGAAACTTTAAGGGACAGTTCATCAATTTTCTGATGGAGAGTGACATATTCTCTCACGTCAGTTGAAGATAAAGGAGATGCATAACAATGATCTGTCATAAGATTAGAAGAGGAAGCATCGTTCAAGTAAACTCGTGTCTTGACAAAAGGAAGTTCAGTCTGAGTTAAACATTTTGAAAATAGAGATGACTCTTTTTCAATAGTATCAGGCAAAGCAATATCTTCTTCATTAAAATCAGGAAAAGACCAGGTATCAGAAGCAGTTTAAGAGGAAGGTTGAGAAAAAACAGATGCAGTACGATCCTTGGGTGCTTTTCGTGTCGTCCGTGTAGTGGTTGTCTTGGGATCAACGAATGGCTTCTGCGAATGAACAGCATCGGTCACTAACTACCAGCTAAGTGGATTTCGCTTTATATCACAAGCAGTAAAGTGTTTTCTTCGCATAAAACAGTGTTTTTTGTAACCATGAAACCATCAAAGCCATCGTTAATCAGTGGTTTTTCCTTGGATTCTTTTGAGGGAATGAAAAAAATGTAGGCCCATCCCACCCTTGTTATACTGAAAATTATAACATCCAAATGCTGCTCATTGTCTTCGTATCAATGATTTCTTCTTCGTTTGATCATTAGAATTTGCCTCAGCATTATTTTCAGCCATAATGATAACAATAAAACTCAAAAATGATAAACTAAGAACAACAATATGTCAAACCTCCAATGTTCACAGATTCCGCAACTTTTCTTACAGCGTTAGCTTCGTTTTCAGTTCCCTGTCTCGTTTTCAAATATATATGGGAAAACGGGTTATTCAAAAAAGGAAGCATGTGGCGTTTTCGAATATGATGTGCTCTATGGGAAATGTGAATAAGGGGCGAATCTGATTGGTTTTGAATATTGGAACCCGAATACGTGCACACTTCTCTAAAAGACTGAAACACCTGAAATACACGACTTTTGCAGCGATCAAAATATCACCGCCTTTTTCAACCAAGTTTCGCAGTTTCAAACAAGTTAAATATAGGTGTTTTAATTACTTATAGCTGTTTTAATTAATTGCCTCTTTTTCAATACATTTTTAAATGAATTGTTACCCACTTGAAGCGAAATAGGCTGGTAACCACGACTCGGCACTTTGAAGTAAGGTATAGGAGTGTTGTTTCAGGTACCATAGGTTATTGCGTTAATATACTTACATTCCTCCGTCTGATGTTTAGTACTGACCCTAGTCTATTGACTTTTTACACATGAGCATTGAATAGTCATCTTGATGAGGCCTAAAAATGTGCTCAGTGAGTCTTTGTTACATTAATCAATAATTAGGAACAATTAGAATTTTCATTTACTGATTTGTTTATTTACTCCAAAACCTGCAACAATTCAATAAACGCTAATACATCAAATTGTTAGATTAAGAATGGATTATTCCAGCATCAGAGGGAGTAGAATCATGGAGAATAGAATGAATAGAACGAATAGTCAAATGATGCAGTAAGTACATTTTTACTTTTTTTCACATTTTAACTTTTCAGATGAGAGGGGGTGAGGAAGGTGAGGGGAGGAGGATTTACTGTGGTTACTCCAGTTTCTGCACTTACGCTTCGCTTCAGTATGGTTCATCTTGCGCTATCTCAGCATTTTCCATTTCATCGATTACCTCCATATTACCAGTAACATCATCAGCCTTATCATATTGACTACCATCGTCTATTTGACCTTCATCATCCCATTGCGGCTTTCCAATGCCCTTGCTCCCATGGCTGTCATTTTCCATCTCCATCACAATGCTTTCCACAACAAAGGAACTTGAATTGTGTTCTGGGGTTGTTGATGCTTTAGAATGACTGGCACTTAAAGAGGTTGATGAAAAATTACTCCAGTGTTTCGTACTCAATTGTGTTACATTGCTAGCAAATGCACTATGCGTAATGAGACTTTAGCCAATCAATGCCAATAAATTTGGGTGGCTGTCTTTAGCTTCTCTACCACTTCCAGATGGCAATGATCTCATCTTTCTTAAGAATTAGGTAAATGAAGACCGAATATTCTTGAATTTAATTTCTGCCTCTTTAGCTGAGATGCCAAAATTTGTACCAATTTTAGCCCAACTTTTCTTATTATTTAATTTTTTCCAGAACTCTGAACTTCTGCCATAAATTCTAAAATATTTCTAAAATATTCTAAAAAAGTTTCAAACTCTAAACTTTTATTTTGTTGAGCATGGATGCTAATATGTAGTCATAAGATTGAAATGCAAGCTCATCTCTGGAAAGCCCATTTGAATAAAAAGATGTCACGATATCTTTGGCCTGCCTTTTGCCATCTTTATCCCTGGTTTCTTTCATTTCATTGACTCTTGGCTCGTTATCTGTATTCACGTATCTCACTGCCACCACAAGCCTATCGGTATTTGCAGTATCAGGTGATATGTCAGCCATGGCAGAAAGCATCCTAGCTTCTCTGACCTCGTTGACAACGCGGTCTTTGACGTCTTCCGGGAGAATATCTACAAACTCATTCTGTGAAGCAGACAACAACTATTTTGTTAATCCTTTTCTTCTGATAGCCAGAAACTCAGCTGAGCATTGTGACGGGCCACTAGCTTTGCGATTTGAATAAAGTTGCTATCACTATCATCTTTCGAGCCCCTGAATGCTATTTGTTGCCTGGATAGGGTTTTGGTTATGTCTAGGTGAATTTTTATGATTTCTTGGTTGCGAAGGTTATCTTCTTCCTCTTTAATCTTTGCAGCTAAAAGTTCCTTGTTCAACACATCAACATGCAGCTTCGTGTGCTTCACTGGAAAAATGCAAAGCCAGGTGACTTTTCTTGTCTTTGCCCACACTCTTCTTATGCTCCCAACAAGGCATTCAATCTATCCAAGCACTGCTTGCCTTCTCTCGTCCTGGACCAGTTTGGAACAAACAGCAAACAAAGCATGATACTTGGTCACTTTTTACGCTGTACTCTAAATGTGGACAATCCTTGAACCAACCATAAACGAATCGGCATTGCTTTCTTCCAAGCACATCTGGGTTGTCAGGATATCTCTTCATTTGTGGTTGGTAAGGGCCCGAGTCAATCAAATTTTCTTTCTGTATGTCAGTAAGATTTTTAGGTTGATAAGCTGGGTCAAGCAATGGTGACAGGTCATCATTTCTCTGGATATCCCCAATCTCAAATTTCTTTTTTTGATGTGTTCTAGGGTACTTTTGCATCAATTTTCAATTTCAATAGAAATTTTCTTGATCTTTGATGCTGAATGAAAAATGTTTGTAAGTACCTGGGGGTAGAACATTTCCGATGCAAAACCCTATGTAATTATATCTTCACACTGATTTGAATATCTTCCAAGAATCTATTGGATAAGAAAGATGATAATTATTGGACTTGTATTTGCGGAAAGCTATACCTTTATAGCCGTTTTTTGACGATTTGTTCAATACTATAGTGTACCTGTTTGTCTTTTCATTCAATGCGAAGATGAAATGTTGTTTTGAGCAATTTCTAAGTATTACTTAGTCCCTATACAGCATTGTAAAAAGAAATAGATTTGACGATTTTTGACACATTTAACAATTGAATTTTGTTACAACACATTGCAAAATGTTTCTTTTTAACCATGTATTTGACACAATAGACAATTCCGTGCCAGTGTCCCACAATGCGTTGACTTGCTTCCCAGTTAATAGAATATTTAAATTACAGCGACATCCCACCAACTTGGCGACTTTAGCATGTTCTTTTGGCGTTAAATGACTTTGGAAAATAGACTGTACTTGACTTTTCTTATCAATTTCTTTGAGTTCAAACTGTTTAATAGCAGAACACAATACTTTGTGATTTTTCCAATGTGAAATTTGACAAGATTTTGTACAGTATATCACTTGTCTGCACTGAGAACATCTTTAAACATTTTTCTTTTTCAATTTCTTTGCAACAAAACATGCATTGTTGTTGCGAAAAGGGCTCTTGGCCAAGTTCTGGGTCTATCGGGTGCCCCTCCTCGACAGACCACTCTCGTTTCCCTGTGTCTGACTTTTCCTTTGAGGACAATTTTGCTTAAAATGCTCTCCTGAGCCACATCCGAAACAATGGCTACAAGAATCTCCCTTACCCTCTTGCTTACACTTTGTACATGCTGGTTTCTTCTTCTGGTAGAAATTAGAATTGCTGTATTGAGGCCTTACTTGATTAGCCAAAAGCCTATCCATTCCCACTTGAACTATTTATCTGCACTTCCATTGCCTCGACTTTTGTTTGCAACTTTCCAGCTTTTGGTTCTCTCTTTGTTTGATTATGAGACCTCTCATCACAACATTCTGTAGCTTCTACCTCATTTATTCTAACTTTAGGCCTAACACTCCCTATCAGCCTCCTATGTTCTTCCTCTCTAGCTATTATATCACTTAGAGTTGTGATAAGATTCTGATCAGATATTCCTGGATCACTTAAGCAAGGTCCCAATTTTGCTCTGATAGTGGGGTCTCTCATCGCAAGCTCTAAGCGACGCAAAAACAAAGACTGTATCTGTTCTGGGGTATATTGGATCTCTGACCCCCTTCCTTCATCACAAGCAAAAATAACCTGTTGAGGTAATGCAAGGGCTCTTGTGAGGAAAGTGAGAGCATCTTCTTCTACCATTTGACTCAATTTTGCTAGTTCTGTAAACAAATCAGTGGTGTAAACAAATCAGTGCCTTTCAACAATGGGCACCTAAAGTGGGGCAGGGATATGAGTAGAATATTTCGAGTTGAATTGTGAGATTATGCGAATTAGAGCGAAATGAAATGTTCATGCAGGAAGATAGAGGTGAACATTGTGCAGAAGCAAAAAGAATTTAGAACGAAAATGTTGACAGACTGGAGAGAACTTTAGGTGGAAACAGGGCAGTAATTACAAGGTTTAAGCGAAAAGCAACTTTAATAATATAAGACCATGGTGATGTCCTTACCACGGAAATCTTAGCTAAGCTTGAGTCGATTCAGCAGAACAGGAATCTATTGTGTAACTTGAATGATAAAATTTTGTCAAAATGTCATATTGGTGAAATAGAGAAAGAAATCGAAGAATCAAGTTAGATAGGTGTTAAGATGGAGGAAATTGTATCAAGAATTTAGGCTTGCGAAAGGGGGTCTGTTGTAGAGGCTTTACATGGATTTGCTGCGCCAAAGGGAGTTTCTATGCCACTGCCTGCTATTCTAAATGATTTGTCGGCCGATCCATCACCCTTTCTACCAGCTAATAGACAGTTGAATAGGAGTTGTAGCTCCACATGTTCGGAGAATATTGGTGTAAAGCTGTCTAGAATTAATTTGCCTAATTTTTCTGGCGATGTGATGAAGTACCAAGCTTTTTGACAAAGCTTTCAGTGTGCTATGCATGAAAATCAACTGTTTACAAGATGAACTATCTATTGCAATCACTTGAAGGAACTGCATAGAAAGCGTGGGAGGGGCTGGCAATCACTAAAGAGAAGGGCCATAGAAATTTTGCAGACAAGATTTGGTAATCCACAGCAAATAAATAGTGCTCACATACAGAGAAGTGTAAGAAGGTTACCAGCTTCGAAGAAAGAAAATCAACATTGATGGAAGGAAATTGCTGTTTTAATTGTTTTTGGAATGGACATCAAGTGAGAACCTGTAGAAGTCCACTGAAGTGCCTTCACTGTAAACGCAATCACTACTCAGCATTGCACTAAGACTTAGTTATAGAAGGGAAGTGAGGGGTTCCTGGACTGCAAACGACAGTAAATCACAAAAGAGAAGGCCATAGAAATTTTGTCAAGTAAATACTTTTGTTTGTCAAGTAGGAGAAAAAGCGTTCTTCTACAGACAGCTGAGATGTATGGCTTTGGTGTGGTTAGGAGACAGAAACAGCTGGTAAACATCCTGCTTGATTCAGACAGTCCGAGAAGTTACATTTCAGCAGAAACAATGAAGAAACTGGGTTTGAAGATCAAGAAAACAGAGGAACGGTGAAGAAATTGGGGCTGAAGGTCAAGAAAACAGAGACGTATACTTGAACAGTTTTGGTTGAAACAAGTACAAGAAGAAAATTGTGATGGTGTAACGGTAAATCTAGAAGTAGGAGATGAAATTGTCATTAACTGTATCAAGTCTCCTCATCTTTGTTTGCCATTGGGTACACCAGTAGATGTAAGTTTTTTGCCGCATCTATAAGGTCTGCAACTCGCTGATAGTTATACCACCAGCGAAAAGTACATTAAGTTTGTTATTGGCGTATATTTTTATTATAACATAGTGCAAAGTGAAGTAAGAAAGGACAGCAATGGCTATGTTGCAACTCAGTTGGTTGCTTTGTGGACCTTTTATTTGTAATGAAGGTGATGAAGGTTCTTTAAATAATGTGATAAATCTAATTGTTGATGTTTTACCTACGAGAGATGAAATTACAGATGCTGGTTGAGAAATCATTGAATCCCTGACAAAATTTTTGATGCATGCATCCGCGCGTCTTTATGAGACTGAGAATAATGAAAACAAGAAGACTCATGATGGTGGGGTGGATATAAACTTCAATGATGGTGGCTATACAGTAAGTCTTTCATTCAAAGATGATTTCTATTGTAGTCTACCTTAAAATTATGAAATGAGTAAGAAACAGCTTGAAACATTGTTCAGTAAACTTAAAACGAGAGCCAATCATTTGAAACAACATGGTGAGATTTTTCAGCAGCAACTTTTTGATGGTATTAATTAAGGTTTCACAAGAAAATATTGATAAATAAGGGTCACATTTTCTTTTTCATTTTCTTTGTCAAGGGTCACCTTTGATGGTAATCCTGCTCTGGTTATCTCAACATTTCTAAAGCATTCGACAGGGTATGGCATGATGGTCTAATTTATAAACTGAAACGATATGGTGTCTCTGGAGAGCTTCTATCTCTTATCCATTATTTTCTAAAGAATCAAAAACAGCGAACAATGCTGAATTGACAGTGTTCAATTTGGGAAGATATTTAAGCAGGAGTACCACAGGGTTCAATTTTAGGCCCTTTGTTCTTCCTTGTTTATATTTATGATTGTCGTAAAATATCCTAATCAACACATTCTGAGAATATCTTTACGATAGAGAAAAACATTTGTGCGAGTGCAAGCTATATCGATCAACAAAACTATCAACTCTTACAAAAAACGTGGTCTCTAATCAAAACGAGGCTATAACAAAATGGAGTCAGGGGTCTAAGCTATAATTCAGTACATGATCAAACTGGTACGTCACTTTTTCAAATAGTAAAAGACTCAACTACAGCTGTCAATGAGATAAACCACGATCTTTGTTTGGATAGACCAATCAAAACACGCAATCAATGATCTGGGTTGGTTTGGCTTGTTGGTGTGAATGGGGTATAAGAAGGCTGTATCATAGATGTTAGTCTAGCTCCATGTCTTTATATTATGGTCGTGATGTAGTCATTTATTTTTGCTCCCATAGTATCGTCCTGTAGTGTTGCATGGTTATTTAAAATATAGTAGAATGTAGCCTATGTTTATAATATTTTATATGGATTTAAAAAAACACAGCAATCACTTTAGAAGCTCTGGCCTGTAAGGTTGATTTGGAGCTGATAGCCTCAGGTAGACACAAAGACGAGACCAGATCCCTTATTGCCCTTGAATTTGCTAATTGGCAAGGTAGGCAGGGCATTCCTCTGAACCATCGACCGCATTGCCTAACCTTTGTTTTCTCGGCTGATTATGGAACAATATGGTATAACGAATTATTTAAGCCCTCACAACATTTTCAAAAATGCATCAAAGTCACGTTACCGATGACGTCAAAAAGTGTATGTTACCTAGACTCAAAACCATTGTAACTTCTTAAGTATACGTCTGACTTCAATATAAATGCTAGATTTGGGCTCGCCTGAAGGAAAGCTTTCCAATGATATATACACATCAATATTTTAACGATATCAGCAATTTTCAACAACGATGACGTCATCACCTTCAAAATGGCTGTCGACCAGTGAGCTGACTCTGAATTTGCTAGGCACAATTTGGCATTATCGCAATTTGACACCATGCATGATTTTGCTTGATACTTCCTTATAACGGAGAAAAAGCTGCTTCTTCGTCATCCACAGTTTTTCATTATTATTCTTTTAATTCATTAATAAAACCTAAAATAATTGTTTCCGAAGACCGGACCTGAAGCCGTCGGTACGAAACCGAGCTTTGCACAAAGGCCAAGGGCTTATATTATTGGCATTGCCAGGAGACAGGAGGAAACAGTTATTATATGATTTATTACTTTAAAGCCTTTATTTAATACCCCTGACAGGGCTAGATACCTTGCCAATCACTCATAAGGTGCCTATCTATCCAGTATGCAAGGAATATACCTTGATTCTTTCTTAGATATGATCTTGACATATTTCATATTTTTGTTCATGCGGATGAAATGGGGAAGGCAAAGATGAACCAAATTATGTGAACGAATGCTGACTTGTAAAGTCAGATCAAGGTGCCAATGGGTTGCTTTCATCAACTCATGGGTTCGCCAACGTCTTTTCCAAAAAGACCCAAACAGTCAATGCCCATAAGCAATGGCAGATTGATGCAAAAACTGTTGATTCTTGAAAATCGTCAACAAACTGAAAAGTGTCTTGAAATCGCTAAGCTGGAGGATTTGTTTGCTTTGTTGAGCTTGGTAGCAACTTTGCAGAAAAGCAACACTAAGCTACTTTTGCAAGCAGTGCGAAATATGATTCTGCTTACATTTGCATTGAATCACATCAACTATGCCCGCTACTGGACATACCAACATCTGCTGCTCCATTGCACCCCAATCATTTCAGGGTGACGGTGAACAAACTACAGCATTCAAAGATTGGAACAAATAAGAATTTGGCAGAAATTTCAAAACAAATTCTCTGCAATTCATTGCGATTTACTTGGATTGCTACGTCCCACATTCATAGCAAGTTTAGAGAGGCTCTGAAAAAATACTTTTTCATAGAGTCATCATCAATTCACAAGTACAGCATATCAGGTGGGACAAAGCTCCTTCAGAAGCATAATGGTAGCCTTAGAGAACTCTTCGAAGCTATGGCACCAATCGGTTTTCTGTTAACCTGCGAAATGAAGAATTAGATCAATAAAGTTCTACTGACTTCCTTGCAGCGTCGATCATAGGGGAAGAGAATATGCATCGCTTCACAAATGATCCCCTGATTAATGGTAGCATTTAATTCTTCACGCCTATCAAAAAAACAAAGCTGAAGACAGATCTGGAAAAGGTCAAGAGGACACCTACCGTGGCCAAGGAACACAAAAACAGGCCTTTAACTACTCATTTTGAAGGCAGAAAGTCTGCAAGAGGCATTCACTCATCCCATGACAACCGTTCCTCTTTCAATTGCTATCGCTACAGCTAGTTTAAGTTTGTGTCAGTCAGACAAAGTAACTTTGCAACGACCCTTGCTCGAAGAGTGGCAATGGATCAAAGACATGCCTCCGAAGTCTGCCGTTTGGATAGTAGACGGAGTGGCAGCAGTTCGCTCCATCAAGCCGATGCCAACATACCGAGCGCGGATGCATAGCCTCATCAAATTTGTTGCTCCCGAAGCTGGGTATAAGTTGGTAAACCAGGGCCAAGAGGTCATTTAGAAGTGTACTACCTAAACATGTTGCAAGGATATAAATGCCACGAGCTCCTGTATCGAAATTAGAAGCAAATTGATTTTATAAGACTGATTTTGGAAGACACATTGGGCTTTTGCTTTTCTCCATGTAAAACGCAAATGGTTCCCATTTCGGAAGAGATGTTTGCCATAATCTACAGGCTTTACATGCTTTATCTGGGTGTAATTCTAAATCCTATTTCCGCAACGTAGGAAAGGTGAGGTTGCTGAGTTTGTGATAGCGATATAGAAGATTTTCAGAAGTTTGTTAAAATGGTAATGTATTCTGGCAAGGTCAAGAGAAGCTATATGAAAACAAGACTAAAAATTTATAACAAAATGAAAGTAACATTTAACTCCCTTCTGATTCACATTCCTAGAAGATAGCCTACTGCTGGTTGTGTTGCGTAGAACCATCCGACAAGACTTTCTTTGGAAAGTTGTGGCTGGAAAGGTCTTCTGAAGAGTCTTCCTTGAAATCTTTTTGCTTCACGTGCCCCCTTCTTTGAAGTCAAGACGGAAAAACAAGAGCCGAATTTCAGAAAGCGTTGGGGCAGATTTCGAAAGGGGCAGTGAAAATCTCCCTGCTCCAAAGAAATGCAAGAGATGAACAGAAGTACCAAAATAGGCCCGTAGTGTCGACGAAATCAGTGCTAGTAACAAATACAAGGAAACAACAGACCAGGTAGACTCTGACCTAAGTAGCACTGAACTTTCTGATGAACTAGAGAGTGAATGGGAAGTTTATGACTTCAGTTCGTCGGAGGATTTTGGCGGTAAATGGATTTGAGGCAAATATATACCGTAAATCCTCGAATTAGCCGCCTGCGGGCTTATTTATTTCTAATATTTTTGGATGGGGGCTTATTCAAAGGGAGGGGGGCTAATACGAGGGGGGTTATAAAATTATTGTAGACATTTAGAAGACATTAGTAAAAGACGTCATTTGTTTCAATTTTTGATTTCTTTATGAGCATTTAATTAATTACTACCAAACGTATGAATTGTTGTGATTATTCAATAAAATACCGTAGGCAACCTCAGATGGGAAAAATCATCAAATTGAGGGGTCCCATTTGAGAATTTATGGTAGCATTGGGGGCTTATTCGAGGGGGGCTTATTGACAATTTGTAGTTCTAGGATGGGGGCTTTTTCGAGGGGGAGGGGGGCAATTCGAGGATTTAAACGTTAATTTGAGTGATGCAGAATAATTACCAGACAAAACATTGCTACAAAACGATCCAGAAATGCAGTTGATTAGATCAGAGCTTTTGTCTTAAAATCTACTGCTCGACGGCCATTTTGAAAGTGATGACGTCATCATTCAAAATTGCTGACATCGTTAAATTACTGATTTGTATATATCGAGGTAAAAAAGATCCCTAAATTTGGTATCTATCCACCCAGCAAAAACCTCGTATCTTAAATTCTCCTGTGTCAATAGGAGGCCAGACATTCCCATGTGCATTCATTTGACAGCATTTGTCAACATGATACCAAAACAGTCAATCTTTCACTCAGTCACTCAGTTGGGGTTTGTACGAACTGAAACCATGAATACGGATGATGAAAATGATGTGCAACCTACTGAAACTAACCAAGATATCGACGAAGTAGCGACACCAGAAACGAATCCTCCTAGGGTATGTTGCATCTCTATAAATTTTTGTTTGAAAAGGATATTTTACCAAGAGATGACTAGCCTGAGATCAGGCTCGGATAGATCAGGCTCAACCCATAGATCTAACCTGTGTCACAATTTTATTTTCAACAACTAAATTGGTCATATGAATTCTCCATTTCTGTTTTTATATTTTTGGTAGAATAATATATTATGTTTTATCTAGTTGTAATGTTGTCTAAACCCCCTTGACAGCAATTCCGTGGAAGAAAGAGGAAACACTTTTTAAAAGACAGCCGCGAGCGAAATTGCACTAATGCAAGAATGCAAAGAAGATTAGAAAAAATGGTATGTCAGTTTGGTTTATGGTAAACAAGTTTTTTGTATGTTTTAATTCGTATGTTATAGTTCTTATCATGAAGTTTTGTCCTTTTTTGTGTTAATTTTTCGGCAACTGTATTTATAATTTTTCAGTTGAACCCCTCTATTAATCAGACAGATTTACGATACATTTTCTTTTCTTATTCAAGTCCTACTTATTTCATACCAACCTGTTTAATACCATCGTCTATATATATATGTTCTATGCTAGATCATTGAACCGCCAATTATCTATCTAAGTAGTAAATGTTTGCGAATTTAAAGGCTCAACAGGCCTATGATTTTCGAAAAACGATCTATTTAATTTCCTTTTTATCATTATTCATCTTATTTTCTGACTCAACCTAAAATTCAGCTCCAAGAATGGATGACAAAGACCCATACACCAGTGGTTGCTTTATCCTTGCATATGGATAAAGATGGGCTGATTCATACTAGATGGACTGGTGAGTTTTAATGTATTTCTGTTTTGTATTCATATGTTCATAACAATATTGTTTTAGAACAATATTTTAAGCATAATATTCATCAGCATATTTTACTTCAGTCACCTCTCCCCAAGTTTATTAAGTGTGCAAAAATATACCAGTTGTACTTTAAGCAATAATTTGTGGTAAAACACACATGTTTGAAGTTAAATATAATATATTACTATGATGTCAATATGTCTGATATCATGGAGGTTCCCCTAAGTTTTCTGTTATTTGCTAAGAATAGTTTCTTTGTATCATATTCACTTGAAATTAATCATGTTTAAAGGTATCATATATGTTTAGAAAATGCTTATCAGCCACTCCCATAACACTTGTCATTGCATCCCCTTCAAAGATTAGTTTTGCTCCCTTTTGATTTGCTAATAGAAAATTTCTTGGGTAGTGTCATTAATGCTAAGAAATTTTGCACAAGCTTCTCCTTTGCATGTTATTCACTTTCTTTGTTTCAGCTTCCCTCCCAGTTGACCATAACACTTGTCATTGCATCCTCTTTAACAATATATGATTGTTATGGATGGCTCCCTTTAGGTTTCTATTGTTTTCTAATAAAAAAATTTTTTTGATGGTGTCATTAATGCTAAGAAATTTTACACCAGCTACTCCTTTGCATGTTATTCACTTTCTTTGTTCAAGCTTCCCTCCCAGTTGACCATAACACTTGTCATTGCATCCTCTTTAACAACATATGATTGTTATGGATGGCTCCCTTTAGGTTTCTATTGTTTTCTAATAAAATAATTTTTTTGATGGTGTCATTAATGCTAAGAAATTTTACACAAGCTTCTCCTTTGCATGTTATTCACTTTCTTTGTTTCAGCTTCCCTCCCAGTTGACCATAACACTTGTCAATGCATCCTCTTTAACAATATATGATTGTTATGGATGGCTCCCTTTAGGTTTCTATTGTTTTCTAATAAAATAATTTTTTTGATGGTGTCATTAATGCTAAGAAATTTTACAGCAGCTACTCCTTTGCATGCTGTTCACTTTCTTTGTTCAAGCTTCCCTCCCAGTTGACCATAACACTTGTCATTGCATCCTCTTTAACAATATATGATTGTTATGGATGGCTCCCTTTAGGTTTCTATTGTTTTCTAATAAAATAATTTCTTTGATGGTATCATTAAAAATTTGAAACAAGCTACTCATTTGCATGTTATTCACTTCCATTGTTTTGGCTTCCTTCCCAGCTTCCTATAAAACTTGTCATTGAACCCCTTTCATTTGTGTTTGGTAAATATATGCTATCATTTGTTTCATCAAGGTCACCCAGAATTTGAAACATTTGCAATGAATCAAGTTGTTGCTGATGAATTAAAAAGGCAGGAATGAAGATTATGACCTTTTCTCCAGATGCCTGTGCAAAGAAGCCAACAAACAATGGTAATCTTATCTATTTTAATGCGTTTAGGCATATTTTTGCACAAAAAAAATTTCAAAACTGAGCAAGAATATTTTGGGTTTTATTCTTACATTCACAAGGCACATTTATCAACCCATTTTTAAACTTGTATATATTTGTTGATTTCTTTTTTTCTTGAACTCAAGGAATGAACAAGTTTGTAAAAGACATACTCATGCAAGGAAATGTAATAAGAGAGTCATCGGTAGACCGAAAGAGAACTCTGATTTGTCAAGCAGTTTTAGGAAATGGTATGTTTATTCATATAATCTTAATAATATATAACATTTAAATTATCCTCCTATGGAGTTTCAGAAAAGACAAAAGAGAATTTTAATTAGATTGCTCTTTCTTCAGACATGCTTCAGAAGAAAACATGGTCATCCTCTGATCAGCCTTCTTGGTGGCCTGAAAGCTTAGAGTTCAAGTCCCCCAACAAAAGACCACGCTTTTCAGTTGAAGAACTAGACAAAATTTTAGACTCCTGCATAAATTTTTTGGAACTAGAACAGCAAGATAGTTTAGATGAAAGTGAAGTTGGAGCAGAGGAGATGCAGAGAGAGTTGAAGGAAGACACAAAATTGAAAAATATTTTTCATTCTTTATTTTGATGAAATTTCAATGAAGATTCCTTGTTTAGATTCATTCAACTGGATAAATTCCTTGTTTAGATTAATCTGAATGAAACAATTTAAATCTTGTTTGAATGCATTCTACTATTTTAGTTTGTTTGATTTATACAAATAAATCACTGCATGTTTATTTTTCAACCAGGTATCGTAATTTAATCCCCTTGGAGGTTGCTACCACAGGTGTAGAGCCGATACGTGTTGCTGGTGATGGTAATTGCCTTTATCGATCTGTATCGTGTTCATTATATGGCACTGAGGACAATTGGTCTTGGCTAAAAATTTTAGCCTTGAAATATGGGGTCAGGAATATAGACAATGTTCTTGAGGAGGTAAAAACTTTTAAAATGCATATTTATGTTTTTTTGTTCTGATCATGAAAAGATAACTTTCCATAGAAAAAATAAGTCAGGAATTAAAAAAAGGGAACAAAGAAAAGAAAGATATTTAAGTTCGTTGTTCTTAATTTTTTATTTGTTTTTGCTACCTATCATCTGAAAGTAGTTTTAAGAATTGAGAAATGCTGAATCCATACTGTAATTTTTCAGAGACTTTTCTGCTTTTTCAGCTTGACGAAATTAGTGAAAACAGAGCAAATTTGGCTTATGTGATCACAACTGATGATGTTGCACGTATGTGTGAAAACATAAATGACGATAGAGAGCGCCTTCATGTCACCATTAAACACGAGTTGGTGAAAACTTTGGGTTTTCATATATACAGCAGTAAGTATATCACAAAAAGGGACAAAATATTTCACATTTGATTGACATTTTTCATTCGTATCTGTTTGTCATATATTGTAATGTATTGAATAATGTAATTAAAAAATAACTTTTGGGCAAATAAATTAAAATTTTGTCTTATTATCTAGGAGACACTTGGTCTTTTTTTGATAAAAGTATTTGTTATTACAGCAATTCTTCATGTTTTCTTGATTGCTGGAGCCATGGCATTAACGTAAACTCCTATGCAGAAAGAGAAGAGCTTTGCTTCCAGATTAAACACAATGGAGCTGACAGAACTGTATCAATTATTTGGTGCCCTTCATTACCTGAAGAGAGCATAAATCACATTGTTCCGCTCATAAAGCCTACAGAGAGTAACTTTGAAGACATGTGTTGTTGCAACTTGGGTGAGCAATGTTGCGAACAATTTGGCATTACCTTACAGCAACCAATACTTTGCTGTAGATATTGCCTACGCAGTTACCATCATAGCTGTTGTCTTGAAGCTTTTAATGTGGATACAACTGGTTGGCAGTGCTTTTGCTATTTGAAAGCGGAAACACTGTCCAGGTATAGTTTGCTATTCTGTGAAATGATTAAGTGCTTTTTACAAGCAGTAACATCCATTCCTTTGGAAAATGTTTTTTGAAATAAATAAATTTTATTCTAGAAAAATTTAGCAGATATTACAAAAGGGAGGATATTCTGTCCCAGAGTTTATTTGTTCAACAGCAAGAGATTCTCAAAACTCAGAGATTTTGGGAACTCTTTGTGGCTTCTTGCAGATGAAACTGTAAGTCATGTTTTACCAGAAAATTTTAGACTTTAAATCATACGAATACCTCTGACCATAACAGCACAATAATTGAACACACTTTCAAGTTTTATTATAACTTTTTTTGTCGGTTGTAGTTATGTGATAGCAGTGAAATCTTGACTGAAAGCGTTATCCTCTGTTAAGATTTTTTTATCACAATTTGTGTTATTGTTCTTGTGCTATTTTTCCAGGAAGATGTTTTAGGAGACTATGCTGTCCGTGAAAGCTGCAAGCTTTCCAAGTACGCCAACTTATCTGTTTCGGACAGGACTACCCTGAACACAAATGTTCTGATCCCAGAGGTGAGAAAGACTGGTATTTTTTCTACTCAAATTTGATATTTTTTGCGCTGATAGTGTGGCTTATAATGCTCTGCTAATGGTTTCCATTAAAAATCGGAATTACAGTTGATTATTGATTCCAAGAAGCTGCCTCTCTGATGATTTGATTGCCAATTTTTATCCTTTTTCGCCCACTTGCCTTAACACAGTATTGAAAAAATATTTCCATCTTGTTGTTTATTTTAGCTCATCGCCTATTGCATACACAAAGAGGAAAATGTACCTCTCTTTCGAAGTCGGATGATGACTGGAAAACCTGAAAGATTTTGATCTTATTTATTTTGAAAGACACAGTAAAGCGTTGAAAATAGTATCAAAAGTTGAATTTATGATGGCTTCTCTCAATTCCTTATTTTGACAAATAATGAGGAAGCTTTACCCCGCCCTACGTAACTTATACCTCTTTTCTCGGTTTTATTGACAATGTTAAAATCTATCAATAAAGGAAATGTGTAAGGAGAACAGTTACATCTTTTTAGACGGGAATCGTTGTCAAGAAATGAATGATACCTGAACTTATAAAGTATTAAGATTTACAATTGAAGATACAAATCACCATCATAAAGTGTCATCAAAAATTAATCATATGCGTTCATGAAAAGCAAGTTGTTATAAATATATATGTCATATGTAGAATGAATAAGCTAGAAATTTTGTATTATGTGTTTCCATTACTAATGAACAGGGGTTTCTTGTTATAACTAAAAAATGCATCTACATTTTAAAATTTTTCCTTATACGCTTTTAGAATTTTTATTTCTAAGAATCCTCTTCGAAATAAGTAGATAAATCCGGTCTTCTTTTGATTAACTACCAACTGACTCTATCGATTTAATCTTAAAAACTAAGATATTAACACAAATATGTTTTGAAATTATATCGGTGCAATATATATATAAACGTAATACCAAGCAGATTGCTTTTGATGATTATTAGCCATCAAAAAAATCCTGCTATACGAAAAGAGCACTGAATACGTGAACGCTTTCAAACTATTTCAAAAATACTATTTAAGACACTTAAAGAGCACAAAGTCTATTCAGAAAAAATTAGTGCATTTCAACTTGGAGAAGCAAATCAACTTGATGTACCCAGAAGAGAGTGGATCACACTTTAAAAAGATAACCAAGCCAGTTAATTGACGTCATCAAAAACAAGCTCTTTCAGAAATCAGTTTTCACAGTGATTAAATTTTAGTTCAGGAAATTATCAAAAGTGAATTCTGTTAAATTGCCATCAAACCTAAACGCTATTTAATTTTATCTGCACGCTTTTTAATTTTATTTGTAACTTTTAAAATTTATGTAAAGTAAGGAACCAGGGTCGCCCAAACTATTCATTTTTAGTTAAACAGCTTTTAAGAGCGGCAAGGGAGATAGTTTGGGCTCCGAGATTCATGCTGGGTCAGAGAACGAAATTGATTGCGGGTGCATGGTATCTCTTTTTCATAAACTTGCAAAGGCTGAAAGTGTAAGGAAAGTTAATGTTGTAAGACTAAGTTTTGCTACTTATGCAAGACTAACAATTCAGTAAAGGTCAACTTCCTTGCAAATGTTTAAAAAATTATTTATTATGTGGAAAGATAAGCGTTTTTACAGGGCCTAGGAATAGTAACAAAATTTTATGTCTCTTTGTGAAGATTTACCACAAGCATTGATGTGCCTAGACAATTTAGCTTTTCTCAAAAGAAAATTTATTAACAGTGAAACATATACACTTTATGATAACAAAGTAAGAGCAAATAGTGGCATGAAAGTAAAGCGGAACTAATTTTTGTGGATATAGTGTTTTTGGCTGAATCCATGAGCATCAATTTGCGGAAATAGAATAGCAAGTTAATCTGCAAAATTGTACTGAAATTGAACATAGAGCAAAAATGTTTGCAGCCGCTGTGCAAAGAGCTTTTGCGCCTGCAAGCTGCGGCCAAATGGCGACGCGCAAAATTTTTCCCGCCAACCGACCATGTGACACTTTGATTCCGATCCAGGCCTCCTGGGAGGTGCAATGTTATAGGGTTTTGTGTCACCACAACCACAAAAGACCTGAGCATGGCGGAGTGAACTTAAAGCCTGATCGGCTCATTTTATATACAAAATTTTACCATGTGAGTATGCCTCAAATATTGTCAGTTCCACGGAGAAAAAGTTCAAAATTCAAATTTATTTTATCTCAAAAACGGCACCATGCCGCACGCTGATTTTTTTATTGATTCATCTTCATGCCCCGAAAAATAAGATTATATTGGTTGGCATATTGGGAAAATTGGGTCACGTTCATAATTTCACCGCAAAGATACCTAACTTTAGGATTGTCAATTTATGGGTGCGATTGAATGATGATTTAAAACCGCCATACTTTTTGGGATATGCGGTATATTCATGGAAGTTTTTCATTAAAATAGATTGGTCACGAATGTAAGTAGCTGTTTTTAACGCGATTTTGAAATCGCTTCGGTATTTTTCTATAAGAGTAGGAAACCAAACAAAAGCGAAATTTTGAAAGGTCAACATGGGAAGTTTTGTTCGATATTTGAATTAACGATCGTGAAAAATTTCCACCATGCCGCATCCTGAATTTTTGTATACTTGTAGTCAAAAGTTCAATTTTTTTGTATATTGTCTCCTTCAGAGGCGGAAAATTGGGTAACGCTTGAAAATTTACTTTTTAAATTGTTCATATTTCCCTTCTTGCCTAATAGTAGGCCTAGGCATAGGATACTTTAGTTTGGCAGTAAAGCATAGGCCACGAAGAGATTAATAAGGTTTTAAAGCCATAATTTAATGATATAAATGTATCTTAAGTAGATAATTTATCTATTTGACTCCATAAAAATAAAGCAGAGGTAAGGTTAAAATTCAAAGTTTGTTTTCTCATATATTTTTATATCAATCGCATCCGGGACAGAACGACACAATTTTCGCGGGCAGGTAAATCACGTCAGCATGCGCGCACATAAAAAACATTTTTGCACTATGTTCTGAAATTGTACTTAACTTGAAAAATTCCTTTAATCAACATGTCCTGTCTATGTGAAACTTTAAATGTCCAGTCTATGTGAAACACTGAAAACGACGATAAAAATTGGCACATTTCTTTTTGCGATTAGCCAAATCATATTGCCTTATGGCTATTCGTCGATGTCCATTGAAGAACAGTGTGGTTTGAACTGTGTTAAGGAAAGTGAGCAATTTGTGCCAAATTTAGGTACTAAAATGTCCAGTCTTTGTGAAACACTGAAAAGGATAAAAATTGGCACATTTCTTTTTGCGATTAGCCAAATCATATTTCCTTATGGCTATTGGTCGATGTCCATTGAAGAACAGTGTGGTTTGAAGGGTGTTAAGGCGACTGGGCAACTTGTGCCAAATTTAGGTACTGAAATGACCAGTTTAAGGAAAACACAGAAAATGATAAAAATTGGCACATTTATTTTTGCGATTAGCCAAATCATATTGCCTTATGGCTATTGGTCGATGTCCATTGAAGAACAGTGTGGTTTGAAGGGTGTTAAGGCGACTGGGCAACTTGTGCCAAATTTAGGTACTGAAATGTCCAGTCTTTGTGAAAAACTGAAAAGGATAAAAATTGGTACATTTCTTTTTGCGTTTAGCCAAATCATATTTCCTTATGGCTATTCGTCGATGTCCACTGAAGAATAGTGTGGTTTGAACTGCGTTTAGGCAAGTGGGCAATTTGTGCCAAATTTAGGTACTGAAGTGTCCAGTTTAAGGAAAACACAGAAAATGATAAAAATTGGCACATTTATTTTTGCGATTAGCCAAATGATATTGCCTTATGGCTATTGGTCGATGTCCATTGAAGAACAGTGTGGTTTGAAGGGTGTTAAGGCGACTGGGCAACTTGTGCCAAATTTAGGTACTGAAATATCCAGTCTTTGTGAAAAACTCAAAAGGATAAAAATTGGTACATTTCTTTTTGCGATTAGCCAAATCATATTTCCTTATGGCTATTCGTCGATGTCCACTGAAGAATACTGTGGTTTGAACTGCCTTTCCCTCCATTTCATGTTCAAACCTCATTTTCATCAAAATTTGAACGTTGAAAAAAAGTTTGTAAATGTTTTATTCTCATCAATTTCGATATACTGATTTCGAAGGTTGATATCATACGGCGGAATTCCGAATGCACTGGTCCCTTTTTCATGCTGAAATCGTTTATTTATCGTATTCAATATTTCTAGAGTAAAATCTGCTGCGCACATAGATTTGCTTTAAAAGCTTGAAAGAGATTATGTCAAAAGGCTATATAAAACAAATTTAGGTACTGAAGTGTCCAGTTTAAGGAAAACACAGAAAATGATAAAAATTGGCACATTTATTTTTGCGATTAGCCAAATCATATTTCCTTATGGCTATTGGTCGATGTCCATTGAAGAACAGTGTGGTTTGAAGGGTGTTAAGGCGACTGGGCAACTTGTGCCAAATTTAGGTACTGAAATGACCAGTTTAAGGAAAACACAGAAAATGATAAAAATTGGCACATTTATTTTTGCGATTAGCCAAATCATATTGCCTTATGGCTATTGGTCGATGTCCATTGAAGAACGGTGTGGTTTGAAGGGTGTTAAGGCGACTGGGCAACTTGTGCCAAATTTAGGTACTGAAATGTCCAGTCTTTGTGAAAAACTGAAAAGGATAAAAATTGGTACATTTCTTTTTGCGATTAGCCAAATCATATTTCCTTATGGCTATTCGTCGATGTCCACTGAAGAATAGTGTGGTTTGAACTGCGTTTAGGCAAGTGGGCAATTTGTGCCAAATTTAGGTACTGAAGTGTCCAGTTTAAGGAAAACACAGAAAATGATAAAAATTGGCACATTTATTTTTGCGATTAGCCAAATCATATTGCCTTATGGCTATTGGTCGATGTCCATTGAAGAACAGTGTGGTTTGAAGGGTGTTAAGGCGACTGGGCAACTTGTGCCAAATTTAGGTACTGAAATATCCAGTCTTTGTGAAAAACTCAAAAGGATAAAAATTGGTACATTTCTTTTTGCGATTAGCCAAATCATATTTCCTTATGGCTATTCGTCGATGTCCACTGAAGAATAGTGTGGTTTGAACTGCCTTTAGGCAAATGGGCAATTTGTGCCAAATTTAGGTACTGAAATGTCCAGTTTAAGGAAAACACAGAAAATGATAAAAATTGGCACATTTATTTTTGCGATTAGCCAAATCATATTGCCTTATGGCTATTGGTCGATGTCCACTGAAGAATAGTGTGGTTTGAACTGCGTTTAGGCAAGTGGGCAATTTGTGCCAAATTTAGGTACTGAAGTGTCCAGTTTAAGGAAAACACAGAAAATGATAAAAATTGGCACATTTATTTTTGCGATTAGCCAAATCATATTGCCTTATGGCTATTGGTCAATGTCCATTGAAGAACAGTGTGGTTTGAAGGGTGTTAAGGCGACTGGGCAACTTGTGCCAAATTTAGGTACTGAAATATCCAGTCTTTGTGAAAAACTGAAAAGGATAAAAATTGGTACATTTCTTTTTGCGATTAGCCAAATCATATTTCCTTATGGCTATTCGTCGATGTCCACTGAAGAATAGTGTGGTTTGATCTGCGTTTAGGCAAATGGGCAATTTGTGTCAAATTTAGGTACTGAAATGTCCAGTTTAAGGAAAACACAAAAAATGATAAAAATTGGCACATTTATTTTTGCGATTAGCCAAATCATATTGCCTTATGGCTATTTGTCGATGTCCATTGAAGAACAGTGTGGTTTGAAGGGTGTTAAGGCGACTGGGCAACTTGTGCCAAATTTAGGTACTGAAATGTCCAGTCTTTGTGAAAAACTGAAAAGGATAAAAATTGGTACATTTCTTTTTGCCATTAGCCAAATCACATTTCCTTATGGTTATTCGTCGATATCCATCGAAGAACAGTGTGGTTTAAACTGTGTTTAGGCAAGTGGGCAACTTGTGCCAAATTTAGGTACTGAAATCTCCAATCTGTTTCAAACATTTAAAAAGGATAAAAACTGGCACATTTCTATTTGTTATTGATCCAATCATAATTCCTGATGGTCATTCATAGATGTCCATTGAAGAGCAGTGTGGTTTGGGGGGTGTTATGGCGAGTGGGCAACATGTGCCAAATTTAGGTACTGAAAATTCTAGTCTGGTTGAAATATTGGAAAGGATAATAATGGTCTGGGACAGCATTCAAAAAAGAGTTATAAAATAAGGTTTTTTGAAACAAAAATATAATGAGGTAGTAATCTTTTACAATGCGGGTCGGGTGCAAAGCCTCTTTCGGCTACAATGCGTCACCTAGAATTGGATGCATGTATAATTACATAAAAGCCAATTTTATGGAGGTTATGGAGGAATGCGATTCATAATATTGTTTCATTTTTTAATTTGAGAAGAACCAAGAGCTTTTAGCTGTATAAGAAATGCTTTCCCCCGTAAAAAATTGAAGCGTTATGAATACGGAAAAAATATCGGAAATAGAGCAAATAAATTACCTATCATTAAGTCTTGTTTTGTGAATCACTTTTAGACCAGGCGAGGAAGGGGGGGTATCGTCACCCATCAAGGGAATTTGCAAGACCAACTCTATTTGGTCAATTTCGATACGCTGATTACGAAAATCGATGTTATACGGAGAAATTCGGTACCAAGAAGCCTCTATTTCACGTTCAAACCTCGTTTTCGTCCAAATTTGAACGTTGAACCAAAGTTTGTAAATGAATCGATTTTTATCAATTTCGATGTGCTGATTTCAAAAAATTATTTTATAAATGTAAATTCAGTACCAGGAAGCCTCCATTTCATGTTCAAACCTCATTTTCATCAAAATTTGAACGTTGAAAAAAAGTTTGTAAATGTTTTATTCTCATCAATTTCGATATACTGATTTCGAAGGTTGATATCATACGGCGGAATTCCGAATGCACTGGTCCCTTTTTCATGCTGAAATCGTTTATTTATCGTATTCAATATTTCTAGAGTAAAATCTGCTGCGCACATAGATTTGCTTTAAAAGCTTGAAAGAGATTATGTCAAAAGGCTATATAATACGGCTAATAAACATTTAAAGTTGTAAACAATCTTTTGGTGGTACAAAGCTTGAAAATGGCTTTGAAAAAAGCAAACATTTAGTAAACTGAAGCTTTTCATTTGACACTCTTCAGACTTATAACGTCAGAACATAGATCGAAAACTCTACGCTAGGAAATATATATACCCAGTTGTGGATCGAAATAGGCCAATCAGAAACAGGAGCACATGACTGTATAGGTTGACCAATCAGTGCGGCTTGCCGATTGAGAATGTTACCAATGGAGTCCTAAGGTGAAAACGAACTCCCTTTCTCTACACAGAAGCGGTTTTTTTGTGCTCATGTAGATAGATTCCAAAACGTCCTTATGTAGGTAGAACGACGATCGGGCTTTACCAATAATCCGAAACATGTCGCCATTATAGTTTTTGCACAATCTGGGTTTTCCAATAAATGATGCCTGATAGCAGAATCGCAGATTTTAGTTGTAATTTTAGATTTGCAAGACCGAGGTGGCTATTCTCTTTGGGAATGGGTTTTGTTTCTAATATTAGACGGAACATGCTGTTTTATTCTATCCTCCAATCTTTGGGTAGTGCGTCCTACGTAGCCAGAATCACACTGGCACGTAAATTCATATACAACGGAACTTTTTTGTGTGGCAGTGACGCAGTCCTTTTGAATGGACGGAAGGGCCTTTTTCGTACTATAAACAACACGTGGGTTGACTGTAAAGAAACAATTTGCAATGGCCTCTTTTATTTGGCTTTCAAAACGTAGGGAACTGTCACCGATCCATGGTAGTTTTAGATAGACCGGGCACTTTTGAGGACCAAATTTTACGTCAGCCGAGAAATTTCCTATCTTCTCCTTAATGTAAACTGAAATAACATCCTCTGGATAGCCGTTCTCCAAAAGATCTCAGTTAGATTTTTCACTGCGCTACTTAAATTGTCATACAGAAAATCTATTCAGTGGTCTTGCTTCATGCTATCTATCATATCAACATTGTCTTCAATTAAAAGGCGAGCAATAGTTTGTCTTCACGCATTCTCTGGCAAAGATTATGTGTTCATGATTTCCAAAAAAGGGAAAAAGTCATTCTGAAAAGCAATGTTAAAGCGCAACGAATTTGTGAGCACTTTTGCAAGGCTTGGAACAGATGTCCAGCCCATCCAAATGCTATCGAGGTCCTGGAGAAGTTTTCATGCTTTCTTTACGGTTTTTCAACAACTGTCACCAAGGCCAATGACGGCCGCTCAAAGAGTTCCTGGAAGATTTTTTTTAACTTAGTTTAATGCCACCGTGTGTTGCCAATCTCATTTGCACAAAGCTACATTAGCTTATGTTGCAAACATTTACAGAAATGCAGACCAGTTGAAGTTAAGCATTGGCAGTCCAGTTGATCATGGTTGGGATGCAGCCGGTAACGCATCGTGGAGTAAAGACATATACCTAGATAATAATGCCGAGTTGCTTCTAAATATCAATCAAGATGCTGAAGAAGACAATATTGACCCAATGAATGACAATTGCTTTGAGGATGAGTATAGCAATGACTCTGATGACAATGGATACTAGAGTGTTGATTCAAAACAACTTTAAATGTTTATTAGCCGTATTATATTGCCTTTTGACATAATCCTTTTTAAGCTTTTAAAGCAAATCTATGTGTGCAGCAGATTTTACTCTAAAAATATTGAAAACGATAAATCCACGATTTCAGCATGAAAAAAGGACCAGTGCAATCAGAATTCCGCCGTCTGAGATTAACCTTCGAAATCAGTATATCGAAATTGATGAGAATAAAAAATTTACAAACTTTTTTTCAACGTTCAAATTTTGATGAAAACGAGGTTTGGACGTGAAATAGAGGCTTTCTGGTACTGAATTTACATTTTTATAAAATAATTTTTTGAAATCAGCACATCGAAATAGATAAAAAATGATTCATTTACAAACTTTCGTTCAACGTTCAAATTTGGACGAAAACGAGGTTTGAATGTGTGAAATAGAGGCTTCCTGGTACCGAATTACTCCGTATAACATCGATTTTCGTGATCAGCGTATCGAAATTGACCAAATAGAGTTGGTCTTGCAAATTCCCTCGATGGGTGACGATACCCCCCCTTCCTCGCCTGGTCTATTTGTTTTGTGAATCATTTTCTTGTTTGTCTCTCCAATTCTCAACCTAGGTCCAGTTTGGAAAGTTTCCTCACTCTGCGGATATTTTCTGGGACACCCCCAAACACGAAAGAGACATTGGGGCGGTAAGGGCTCAGCTCACTCCCCTGTCGGGCATGTTACTATCACTTCCAAACCAATTCGGGTAGTTCCCTCTAAATAAAGCTACAATATTCCAGTATGATTTCTTATACTTATTCCAACATCTTTGAGCCTCCCGGTATATTGCTTATGATAGAGAACCCCTTCTGGGATATGTAAAACCCTTTTACCTATTACCAGACCACAAGTTTTTAAACTGTTTCATGGCCTTTTTGGCAAGGAAGGGTAAACTTGCGAGCTTTATTCTCTAGATTTTAGATATGCAGCATTATGAAAACAAACCACAAGGAAATAACAAAATACAAAATGGACATCAACGGAATACAAAATACAATGGACAAAATACAAATACTGTTCTTCAATGGACATCAACGAATAGCCATAAGGAAATATGATTTGGCTAATCGCAAAAGGAAATGTGCCAATTTTTATCCTTTTCAGTGTTTCACAAAGACAAGACATTTTAGTACCTAAATTTGGCACAAGTTGCCCACTTGCCTAAACACAGTTTAAACCACACTGTTCTTCGATGGATATCGACAAATAACCATAAAGAAACATGAGTTGATCATGAACAAATAGAAATTTGCCAATTTTTATCCTTTTTAAATGTTTGAAACAGATTGGAGATTTCAGTACCTAAATTTGGCACAAGTTGCCCACTTGCCTAAACACAGTTTAAACCACACTGTTCTTCGATGGATATCGACAAATAACCATAAAGAAACATGATTTGATCAATCACAAATAGAAATGTGCCAGTTTTTATCCTTTTTAAATGTTTGAAACAGATTGGAGATTTCAGTACCTAAATTTGGCACAAGTCGCCCACTTGCCTAAACACATTATAAACCACACTGTTCTTCGATGAATATCAACGAATAGCCATAAGGAAATATGATTTGGCTAATCGCAAAATAAAATGTGCCAATTTTTATCATTTCAGTGTTTTCCTTGAACTGGACAGTTCAGTACCTAAATTTGGCACAAATTGCCCACTTGCCTAAACACAGTTCAAACCACACTGTTCTTCAATGGACATCGACGAATAGCCATAAGGAAATATTTCAGTGTTTTCCTTGAACTGGACATTTCAGTACCTAAATTTGGCACAAATTGCCCACTTGCCTAAACACAGTTCAAACCACACTGTTCTTCAATGGACATCGACGAATAGCCATAAGGAAATATGATTTGGCTAATCGGCTAATCGCAAAAAGAAATGTACCAATTTTACATCTTTGTGCATTATTATTCTTGACGTTAAGTTTTTAGTTACTCATTGAAGAATGCAAGAATGGAAGAATCTGAAAAAGCAAAGATTTTTTTGTGAGTTTATTGTAATGAAATGTCTATCAACACCATTGTGAAAATTTGATGAGAAGCAGCAAAAGGAGACAACCAAGATAACAAGGAAACTTATCGCCTTTATCAATCTTCTACTCCGTCTTTTTTGCTATGTTTCTAAAATACATGAAGAGCATGCAATGGTTCATAAAATTGGTAGGTGTCATATAGGATAATTGATTCCTCAATGCCTTTAGAAGAGAATTCTGCTGTTCGTTTATTTGAGTATTCAGTTTGTCATATTTTCGATACAGCGATACGTTGTAGCTATCAGCACAACCTGCAAAGAATGAGTTTAATTATAATTTAAAAGAGATATATTGCAAAATTTCCTCCTTAAATTGGTTCTAAGGAATTTGCTTTCTTTTCCTTAATTAATCACCCAATTTCTATCAAGCTGCTAGTTCGTGGTTGAAATATTATGCAGGTATTTGATACCCTTCCAACTCATAGTAATTCTTGTCAAATATGTGTCACAAAGAGAGGCAAGATTATCTGTGAATCATGTGGCAAGATTTACTTTCTGTACATTGATTATTTGGTTACTCGTAAATATTTACTTAACCTCTTACAATCATGCTCCTTTCTTGGTTTTATTTCACAGATGCAAGGATGTTGTTTTTTGTGCTTATTTTAGCTTTTGTCATGAAATTAATATTCTGGTTGTTAGAAGTTCAAAAAATAATCCGGGAAAATCATACAACAATAGAAAATGAAACTTGAAAGTAAAGCTTTACATTGCCATATTATCTTGACAAAACAGATAATGCAAAATTTAAAAACCTGTATGATTCTTCCAGTGAAATCTGTCCACCAAAAACATTGTGTTTTTAAAAAATCCAGGATCACGGTTTAAACAATAACTTTGCAGGTTGCAGCTGTTATCGTATATAATGCAATCTGGTGCTACAAGTAAAAGTGAGATTTGTTTATTATCAATACGTATATAACCAATGACATTCATTTCTTCGTAACATACATTCATTTCTAAAGAACTCTTGGCATTCATTTCTAATTAACGCAAGTAGATTCCCAATTCTGACATGTCTATATATCGCTTAGCATAAGATTACCTGTCATATAACGAGTTCGAATGACTGAAAATGGAACATTCGGGCATTCCTGGCATTCCATCACCTGAAAACCGTAGCAAACTCCTGTCGATATAAAAAATTTTACTGTTATTTTAAAATTTAATCCAAAAGTAAGATTAAACTAATCTTCACCGTCATAATAATCATATTGATGGAAAGTTGGAAAGATGGAAATTTGCAATTTGTTGGCTTGGTAAACAAGAAAAAAGAAAAAACACAAAACAAATCAAGAAATATTTAAAGGAAAAATAATTCTTGTTCTGCGCCTATTTCATAATCTGATTGCAGAAGAAGATGTTATAGATTACTGACTGTTCTTTTCAGGATCAGGATTATTCCAAGAGATATTCCTAGTGGACAAGGTGCAAAAGGAGGTACGGGTAAATTTCTTTGTTAACATATTCTATGATCAAGATTTTAAATGATCATCTACTGTGAGGTGTCACAAAATACGAGAGAATTGTCAATAACAATGAGCAGTTTAGATTGATGATTTTAGTTGCTCGTATTAAGTCGAATTCAGGAAAACTATTTTATTATTATTGATTATGATTAAAATAATGATATTGATGAAAATTATGCAGTGTTCCTTATAAACTATTGTACTATGACAAAAAGGGCCAAGATGATGCCTTACCATGTTCACAGTAGACAGTGAAAGGCCCTGGCAACAAGTTAGGGTGGCCTGGGTACGCTTTTTTGCACCTGTCACGTGATTTTTCATTTTTGACATCTTGATTGTAGACTCCACGTTGATTTATCAAAGGCCAAGAAGGAAAAAACGAATAGCTCTCTTCGGTGCAATTTGAAGACGCTAGGTCATGCTTTTCAATTGAAAAGACATACTGTGCTTTTGCTTGCATTTCTCCAGATAGTCTTTGCCAATTGACGGAAATCGGAGTTGGCGGTAAAGCTGCCAAGGCAGCGTAAATAATAGGCGCAGACGACTGCAGTTCGGCAAAGCTTTCAGGCTCATGCTGGATAACTAATCCACTTGATAGGCGCGCCATTATTGAAGCTAAGGTTTCTACGGGTGGATAATAAGAGCACACAGGTGAAACTGAGGCAAGACTTCGAAGCAGCATCCAGATTCCTTTCGGAAAATAAAATGCATCTGAAAAGATTGTCTCACACTCATTTACCACAGCAAGAAGGTACGGATATTTTGCATCGAGCCTCTCCCTGTTAGATCTTTCTAGCTGTTTTTCGGAACAGAATTTCATCAAAACCTGTCTTGTTGTGGCTTCCTCGATAAAAACTCTTTTCTTGAAGCTGGTAAGAGATTATAAGCACAGAGATTAGATAAGGTCAGTGAGTTAACTGCTATAACCAACGCCAAAATTTAACTGTTAACACGAAACTTCACGTTTTCAAATCTATTTCCCTGTTTAAATTACTAAACCACTGGGGGTACTAAAATGATATCCACTAACCTATAAGGCCATGCCATCATTCCCCTATCTTAATCATTTTAACATTTATCGAACTTACAAAAACTATGTAATGTACTTATCTGCCTTTCAATTTTGGCAATGTTGACATCTGGTCTTCAATATCCACCTTTCTTGCATACACACGCCGGAAACTCAACGAAGTTGCATCGCAAAGGATGGTACGTGGGAATCCACCACACCTGCTACAAAAGAAATTGCCTTTAACATCAACTTGAAGCAGCTTGAAGAATGAATACAAGCCACTCTCCACTGATGGTAAGTAAGGCAACGTTCTGTTTTGTAGCCAGCTGCTGCGAGGTGCATTTTCCATACAATTCTTCTTCTTCTGCGCCTAAGCCTATGTAGTCCGTGGGTGCGCCCAACCATGCACAGAGCTCCGCCACTTCTCCCTATCCATCGCCATTCTTGATAGTTCTCGCAATCCCTCTCCAGTCCACTCCTTGATGTCGTCTTCCCATTGCCTTCTTGGTCTGCCTCTTTCCCTTGCGCCCTCAACTTTCCCTTGGATCAATGTCTTTGTCATCGCTGTTGGTTTCCTCATCTGGTGTCCAAAGTACTTCAGCTTCCTCTTTTTGACTGTCTCTGTAATTGATTCCGGCCTGCCGCCCAACGTCTCCGTCACTTTATTCCAGACAAATTCATTCGTTTTCCTCTCCTGCCAGCTTATTTTCATCATCCTTCGGTAAAATTTCATCTCGAAGGCCTTCAGCTTCTCCATGCTCTTCTTGTTCATTGTCCAGCTTTCACATCCGTATAAGAGTGTCGCCCAAGCAATTGCCTTTGTGATTTTCATGCGATTTTTCAGGCTAATGCCTTGTAGTCCCCACATTGAGTTCAGCCTAGCCATAGCACTTGTTGCAGCTCCAATTCTATTCCTGATTTCTTGGTCCGAGTTTCCATTTTCCGTGATGGTTGCTCCCAAGTACTTGAAACTCTTGACCTGTTCAAGTTTCCCATCACCGATGACTATTTCCAGTTGGATGTTATCTTCTCCGTTCCCTGTGACCATTGTCTTGCTCTTCTCCTTGCTAATTTCCATTCCAAATCTTTGTGAGGTGTCATGCAGTCTGTTGGTTAGATCCTGCAGTTCTTCTTCATTCTTTCCAATCAGGTCGATGTCGTCTGCGAAGCGAAGATTGGTTACTTTCAGTCCTCCACAGCTCACTCCAGTATCGTCTAGCTCTTCGATCGCTTCTACCATGATTCGTTCAAGGAACAGATTGAACAACGTCGGTGACAGGATACACCCTTGTCGTACTCCGACAGTCGCTCTGAACCATTCGCTGAATTCTTCTCCGGTCAACACTTTGGTCGTTGCTTGCTCGTACAGACTCATGATTGTCTTCGTGATTTGTTCACCGATATTGAACTTCCTCATCGTGTGCCACAGCGCTTCATGCCACACCCGATCAAACGCTTTTTTAAAGTCGATGAAGTTGTGACATATTACTCTTTGATGGTTCCTTGTTTTCTCGCATAAGAGCCGAAGATTGGTGATTTGGTCTGTGGTGCTTCGGTCCTTTCTGAAGCCAGCCTGCATCTCGCTCAGCACTTCCTCAACTCTTGGTGTTATTCTTCCTTGGATGATTTTTAGTAATACTTTTGAAGCGTGGCTGATTAGGCTTATCGTTCTGAAGTCGCTGCATTTCCTGCTGTTCATCTTCTTGGGGATGGGTATGAGGATGGATTCGGTCCATTGTGTCGGCCAAACACCACTTCTGAAAATGAGATTGCACAGCATGTGCAGGATCTTCACGGTGTCTTCTCCTCCACATTGAATTAGTTCGGCATTGACATTGTCTGCTCCAGGACTCTTGTTGGTTTTCAGACTCCTCACTGCGAGCTCTACTTCTGCTCTCAGGATCTCGCCTTCATGATCTTCTTCCGTCACAACATCTTCCTCCAGTACCATCCTATCCACATCATCCTTGAAGTTATAGAGCTCCTCGCAGTACTCTTTCCATCTATTCGCAATGTCACTGCTACTTGTCAGAAGTTTACCTTCTTTGTCTTCAATGATGTTGATTTGCTTGGCACGCTGCTCTGTCAAGTTTTTGATAGTTTTGAACACCTTTCTTGCATTGTTACTTTCGAAGCTGCTCTCTACTAGATTGGCCTGCTCTTCAGCCCACTCTTCTTTAGCCTTTCTTAGGAGCCTTCGCACTGTCTTGTTCGCTTCCCTGTATTCTTCTAGCTGCTCCTTCCCCTCATTTTTCTTGCGCCTCAGCTCTCGTCTTCTATCGCAGCTTTCTAAGACTTCTTTGGTGATCCATGGTCGTCTGGTTTTTCTTCGTTTTCCGAGGATGGACTTCGCCGTTTCTGTTATGCCAGTTGTGAACTTATCGCATAGTGCTTGTGGATGTTGTTCCTCTGCTTGTATCAGCATCAACGGAGCAAACTTCGATGTGAGTTCGCTCTGGAATTTAGCTTTGGTGGTGTTATCTTTCAGTTTGTCCAGGTCAAATACGACTCTGTCGTTCCTTCTTCTGTTCTTTGTAGACAGTTTCAGCTTGAAGGTTGTCATTACCAGGTCATGGTCACTGCCAATGTCCGGTTTTTTCATTGTTCGGGTTCGCGCTTTGTTCACACTGGACTGGAAACGTTTCGGTATCAGGATGTAGTCTATTTGCTTCTTCGTGACTCCGTCAGGTGCGTGCCACGTTATCCGTCTAGATGCCTTGTGTCTGTGAAGTGTGTTAGCCACTACCATTTGGTGTGATTCAGCAAAATCAAGGAGTTTCATGCCTCTTTCTGAAGTCTCGCCATAACCGAATTTTCCGGTTGCCAGATGGTTTGTATCTCACCAATTTGTGCGTTCCAATCACCGAGTATGATTAGGACGTCCTTCTTCGGCGTCTTCTTCATCAGTCTCTCGAGATCATCATAGAACTCCTCAATAATCTGGTCATCGTAGTCACTTGTTGGTGCATAAACTTGGATTATCGTCATGTTGAATGGTTTGCTCGCCACTCTTATCGAAATGAGTCTTTCCGAGACTGGGGTACACTCTAGGATGCTCTTTGCAGTTCGTTTGTCCACAATGAAGCCGACACCATGTTGTTTCTTCTTTTCTTGTCCGCAGTACCACACTTTGTGTCCTTCTTCTGTAGTGTATTCACCAGCTCCTGTCCATCGCATTTCTGAGATGCCAACTATGTTCCATCTTATGTTGTCCAACTCCATTGCAAGTAACTCGATCTTTCCATCTTGAGACAACGATCTAACGTTCCATGTACCAATGGCAAAAGGTTCTCTCAAAGTCCGATTGTTAACAGTAGTCCATTTTCCACTGCCTCCCCTGTCGACCCCAGAAGACAGCGCGGCCGTTTTCATCCTGGGCCCCGACCGATCCAGTATGCTTGAAGTTTGGTTGTGCATGTTCATGGGTGAAACGGTTGGCATAAAAACCTGGTGGCGCCAATCTCCTCTCCAGGTATGGACGGCCGTTGGCTCGCTGGGAGCTCATCCGCCCTTCGACAGGTCTTGTTTTTAGTCCTGCTGGGTGTCCACACAACCTCCTCACAAGGTTACCAAAGTAAACAAGTGGGGGAGCCGGTTTAGTCGCCGACAACCCGACCATGGAACAGGTGGTACTGGTTTACATGTTACCAGTAGCAGGCATTACCTGACCTGATCTTTGACCATATGTTACCAGTAGCAGGCATTACCTGACCATACAATTAGGTAATTCGAAAGTGCTTGGCTAAGAGAAAGGAAAGATAAATTTCAAACGCTATATTTAAAAAGCTAACTAAAGAAAATACTTTGTAAATGGCTTATCTGTTTAAAATGCTCAATGTTAACTACATATGATCTCAATTAACATATAATGACAATAAAATAGAATTTTTCGAAAATCCCTTCAGTAGAGAATGCGTGGATTTTTCGAAAATACTTTAAATCCGACTTTACTAGCTGCAATTTAATTTCAAGCTTAAGTCGAATATTGACAATGAAAATAGAATAGAAAGTAACGATTAGCTTGGACACCTAAACTGAAGGGAAAAGAAACAATTGTCCTTTCCACCTGATCACCATATCAATAATTATGACAAGGTTCGCAACGCCTTTTGCATTGCCGCTGGTTTTCGGCGAAACTCTGCAATATGGAAAACATATACCTGTTTCCTGATACGAAATGGTGCAAGTAGTCCCTGAGAATAAGAAAAACTGCCCATATTCAACACTCCTTTCCGACAACCATCATACAATTTTGTGTGCTGACACATCTCCTTGTTACATTTGAGATATGGAGATTATTGGGAATCAAAGAAGATAACTGGACATAACAACGTAGGAAAAATGAAAATTTAAAACTTCGTCTGGAGTATGAGAATCCAGACAAACAGAAGAATTTCACAATGCATCAGTTAAACAATTATTAATAGGTTTTTTCTAATTTGACAATAGTGTATAGCAACAGTTCAGTTAACATTTGGATAGCCTTAAAAAATTTTAGCTTCCACTTGGTAATTTAAAAAGAGTTAATTTAACAAAGACTATTCATCGTTTGAAAACACAATATTCTTAGTTAATGCAATCCTTACCATAAACATCAATAATATTCTTCTGCGTTAAAAGTCTCTTCTTATCCGTTCCCCAAAAAACACTACATGTATCTCCACAAACAGGGCATTCTGTCACGTCATCAGGAAAATCAGGAACCAATTGAAAGACGTTTTCGTCTGTGAGCTGAACAGTAGAACCAAGCAATCCACTAAATACGGTTCTTTGGGATGGTAATGTCTCCATGGGGATTCTCCTCTCTGAAACTGCCTTTCGTACATAAATTTTGGGAAAGGAAGTTTTCAAATTTTCACATGTCTGTAAAAAATCAATTAGGAACTCAGGGATGGTAGCTTTTTCCATGCTAAGTGTGACATTAAGACAGGTCACATGTTTACAAGAACGCCGGTTATTCAAACAAGTGAGGCACTTAAAACCACCCATGTCCATTCCAACAACTCCATATCCACCATCTGTTGATCGCACACAAACAAGAGACTCTCTAGTGAATGACAGTTCAACAAAGGCTGGAAGTTCCTAGACAGGATGCAAAAATTAGTTAATTACAAACATTGCCACAAAAGAAGCTTAACAATATGATCAAGTGTAAAACTTACCCAATAGATTCAAAGAAAGATTTTGGTGCTATTTTAGACTCAAGAATTGCCATTTTAATGATATTTCACGATTTAATGGAAAGTAACGATTTGATCACAACATCATGAATAATTGGAGATGTCACAACACAAACATTCCCTAAAGGCTGTCTTTGTTTTCATATAAGCTGTTTGGGTTAACTCCTAAAACTTGTGTTTCAGGCTGAGGAAAAACTGAAAAATGTGAAATTCCGATAGGGTCAAATATGTCAATATAACTGGAAATTGGAAATCTCATATTTTCTTATGTTTTCAAAAGTAAAGCGTAAGAGCAAAGAAGAAACATGCCAAGCATAAAACCAAATTAAAAGAAGAGCTTTGTATGTATATGTAAAGAAATCAGTATAAAATTGACAAGTATGTTAGGTTTGTTGATATTAATCCTTATATCATATTACATTAAGATTCTCTATTAGTATCAAGTGTTAATTTCCAAGGTAAAGCCTTACATCAAATTAATAAGTTATTTAATAACTCACCTCATTGTATGTGTGTTCTTCATTTTCATCTGGGAAAAGACATGCAGATATATAAGAAATAGTGGAAGCAAAAATTATCAGATAGAAATAGGCAGATGAAATAATATACAGGCATTAGAGTAGAATACTATGAATATCAAAACTACATGCATCCATTCAGTTCCTTAACAATATAATCTCAATAACATGCATAAACACGCAAACTTTAGACAAGATACTTAAAATACCTTCTGCAGCAGGTTCAATTGATGGTATGTTGCAATTCTGCATATCCCAAGCTTCCACAACAATTTTACAAACTTTGATGTGGAGGCAAGGAGGGTACTTTCTGACAAGCAACTCTTGGTAATCTAGTAGTAAATAAGTAAATGGCTTTGAAAAAAGCAAACTTTTTACAACATAGTAAATATGTCTTATTCATTTGCTAAAAGGGGAGTCAATTTGCTTTTCAATTTGGGTAGTATAGCCAGTGTTTTAAAATAGAATATTTGTGTGTGGTGTTTGTATCAAAAACATCTTTTACAATATCTTACAAGAATCATATGCCCAAAATCACCTTGGTGCTCTAAAAAATGTCTAGATGTCTTGGAAAGATAAAAAAGAAGGTTAGTGAACTTATATATAGAGACTTGAATAACTATTTACAGCATGAATACAACACAAGACTATTGCAAGCATACAAATCTCAAATGAAAGGCATCAAGACAAAATAACATACCATTAAAGCTGATTGACCACTTCTGGCCAAGGGCATCTGCAAAACACCAGAATGCGTCATTGCAACTGCAGGTAAATACCTAACTGAACCGATCTATAAACTCCACAAACATTCTTTTAACAAAACAAAAGCTGTGTTTCTGGAAAGGAAGAGGACCATGTAATATGATTTTACATCAGTCATGTCATAAATATAACCATTTTGTCGATACTCAAATTCTTTATCCAAAGTATTCTAAATCAAAATCTTCAACCATTGGTTTGATGATACTTTTACTGTAGGTTAGACTGGACAAAGGCAGAGGGCAAACAAGACTTGGAGGCCTTTAAGATGGTGGAGCGGGCTATCTTATAAAAAATTACCACTGGGTCAGTGAAACTGGTAATAAATATAAAAGAAATGTTTAAAGCAAATTATACAAACAAATTGACTGTGTTGATGTCAGATTGACTGTATTGTGGTTAAATTATAAAATAATTGATACAAATCCTATTGATAACGAAAATAACTAAAGGAGCAGAAATAAGAAATTATAAGAAGAATATCATATTACTTTCAATAACTTGCTTTGTACATCATAGTCTTTTACAACAATGACAGTAGTTTCATCAACAAACATGGCAGATTTAGACTGCAAAACCTGAAATAAATACGACTCTTGCAAAGCTTCATCCTGAAAAAAGCAAAATTTGGTGTTATCTTCATAGCAAATATCTTTCTCCTTGGTTCAATTCAATTCATTTTATTTCAAATTTCACTACATACAAATAATCAAAACATAAACAACTTACAACAATTTGAATAATTACAGGCTACATTAAAATTATCGATTAAAATTAAAAATTTCAAGTTAAAACATTCCATATCAATAAAAATTATAGATACAAGCATACAGATTAAACATAACTAAACGGGAAAATAAAGCTATACATCAATAGAGAATTTGTGTAAAATACAATCTTTAAACAGATGCTTTTTCCACAGCAAAGCTAATTGAAAAGAGGGCACCCCCAGTGCAAATTTCACAGAGAAATACTTGCTTCAATAGATTGATACTTTAAATGCATAGAATGAAGAATACAGTACACTGTTACAGTCATAACAAATGTTATTTGAAATGGTGGTTTGAGATGACTTTAAATGGGGTTTGACTGTGAACAGACATTAATCGAGTAGTTCAGCATATTTTGGTGTCTAAATTTTATGTGACTTTAAATTGCATTGTGATATTAAGCAGAGAGACTCTGAGAGGAGTCATCTTAAAAGCCTGAACTATTGATTAAGCTAAGACATAGCTCTGACACCTGAGAATGAATAGTTGCAAATTTAAAATTTCAAAAATACACCTACATCACTCATAGGGTTGTCGGTCTGGATAATCTCTCCATATTTAGATGAATATTCATCATTGGGTTGACCTACAGACTGTTCATAACTGTAAAGGCTCTCTGGACTCGCTGCCAAATTTTGACCTGTTGTTAAAATCATATTTATGGATCAAAAATAAGAAATGGTAATCAGGCTTAGCCAAATCAGGTGAGATATAAATGAAATTGTAGATACTTGTTTATTAGCTCTACAGGCTTTTTTGCCCCTCTGACCACCCTCTATCTACGCCAATTTTGTTCACGAGCTTTGTATAAAAAACAAAAAAATGTGCAATTGTAATGTCGTAAATAACTATACACTGTCGCAAACTGAATGAAAATACAATGCTTTCCTGAGTATTCCGGTGACAGCAGTGTGGACCCTATTGCTGAAGCCCCATCACCCTGAATTTCCGGGTTCCAGTGAACTTTCAGCAGTCTTTTTTTTGGCCTCGGCCTTCGCCAAAAAAAAGTATATACTTTTGGCCTTTATCGAAGGTGCTGTATATGGGCAATGCTTCGAATTGCGATACCACACTAGGCCTATTCCTCGAAGGTGAAAAAGTTACAGTTGAACCCTCGCAAGTAGAGGCTTTCGACTGAGCTACCGCTAACAACGAGAATGCAGCAGAATAGTGGGAACCAAGCTCTGGCCTACTAGCAATATTTCTTATGTTTCTATCCGAGGGTGAAGATTCCATATGTGTGATCACGAGAAAAAGTAACAGGAGTGTTGAATCCTTGTCCTCGCTAGGCCTACTGTTTCCTTCCCATAATGATCCTTCCCAGCTACACAAGTGGCCTCATATTGGCTGGGTGTTTTGTTTAAACGAGGTTTTAGTTGGGTGGATAAGTACCAAAATTTGGGATGTTTTATTCCTGATATATCATTGGAAAGCTTTCCTTCAGGCGAGCCCGAATCTAGCATTTATATTGACGTCAGATGTATACTTAAGAAGTTACAATGGTTTTGAGTCTAGGAAACATACACTTTTCGACGTCATCGGTAACGTGACTTTGATGAATTTTTGAAAATGTTGTAAGGGCTTAAATAATTCGTTATACCATATTGTTCCATAATCAGCCGAGAAAACAAAGGTTAGGCAATGCGGTCGATGGTTCAGAGGAATGCCCTGCCTAAGGGCTATATAAACAGAATCATGGGCATTGCACAGATGTGGTGCTCTCTGGCAAATGGAATGAGGTGGCTGGCATCTCTGTGGAAATAAAAGACATGGACCCTTGGTGGAGGGGTATTGTGGAGACTCCCTCATTTTTAGACACTTGTACCCCTGTATCTGTCAGACCCATCCTGTGACAGCTATAAGCTCTAGTCACATTCCAAGAGCTAGAGCAGTAACTACATGTCCTAAGAGCTAAAGTCTTCTTAGTGTGATGGCAGGCAGTTCAAGCTACAAATAAACGACAAGTTGTATGTTTTGCAAATTATTATGATTCCAAAACTTAAACTCTCGGAAGAGAATATGGAATTACTCTAGCTGATCGAATATAAGTGAATTAATGGTAACTAGAATTCTAATTTTTTAAATAAAAAACTTTACGGAACTAGGAATTACAAATAAACCAATCAAATTGTTAAAAAAAAAGATTTACATAAAAACTTGGGTGAAACACAGTAAAGGTGTGTATGAGAAAATAAAAGAAAAATAGTTAGTCAGAGTGCAGTCAAGGACTAAAAGCGGATGCCGAAAAGAATGTAAGAGAGGCTGTTACAGCTTAGCAGTGAATAAATAAAGTATGTTGTGACGCAAAGAAGAAAATGTCAAGATTAATGAATACATAATGATACATACCCTACCCCTATCTTGAAACGTCCCCTATTTCAAAAAACCGAAATATGCCACCATTCGATAATTACATATAATCACTTATTCATTTTCATACAGTATAAACTAATTGTAATAACACTCTGTGAGACCATCAGTTTGTGGATGATAAGCGGCAGTGTTGATCTTTTTAACTGAGAAAAAATCACTAAACTCCTGAACAAGCTTAGACAAGAATTTCTTGCCACAGTCTGACAAAAGTGTGTGAGTTGCTCTGTGTCTAGAAATTATCTCCTTGACAAAAAGCTGTGCAATAACGTCGGCACCTGCAGAGCTAATAGCAAAAGCTTCTGGCCATTTTGTCAGGCTGTCAGGCTGTCATTTTGTCAGTCCTAGAACATTGACACACACACGATCAAAAGGTCCTTCAACAAGAATACTATGCATAGGTGCTATTACATTGCGTTTAGGCAACTTCTTGGACGTGCAGTCCTTGCAAGTTTCTATCCAGTGAGTTATGTCCTTGTACATTCCTTTCCAAAAATAGAGCTGTCTTATCTTATCGTATGTTTTCCGGACTCCTGAGTGGCCTGCAGAAATGTCATCATGCGTCTATTAAAGTGAGTCTATCAACTTTTTGCCATTTCGTAGTTGGAGGTCCCGTTTCAATTCTATTTCTAGGGTCCAAGTAATAGCCTCTCCGATAATAGCCAATAAGTCCTAGAAAGGACCTAAGCTGCGTAAGATCTTGCAGAATAGGAAAATTTCCTTTCAGCTCGGCACAGACCATCCTTAGAAACTACATGTCCTAAGTATTTGACTTGAGGTTCTTCACTTATTAGGGAAAACACAGATTCTAGCCTTCCTAAATGTTCCTTGAAAGCGTTGTCCAAATATACCAAGCATGATGCCCAAATTTAAACCGGAAAGCAAAATCTACATTATAGGCGCTGAGATGATGCTAGTATTCTGCATAGACCAACGGGCATGACTGTAAATTCCCATAATGAGTTCCAGGTACCTGGTGCAGTAAACACAGTCTTATGCATTTCCTCCTCCTTAAAGGGTAATTGCCAATAACCTGACACCAAATCTAGAGTGGTGGAATTTTGTGCACCTCCTAGGGTATCTAGGGTCTCATCTGTGTGTGGTAAAGGGTAGACATCCTTATGCGTTACTGAGTTAAGTTTGCAATAATTTACATAAAACCTAGTGCTACCATCTTTTTACCACGCATAGGGCTCTTATATGGTCTAATAGCTCCCCTATTAGCCATGTCCTTAATGTGGGCATCTACTTTTTTTCGCTGAGCTTATTGAATAAAAAGGTTTTAAGCTTTTGAGAAAAACTGACAACAGACAATGATCTTTTTATATCTACTCAGATATTGTTCCAAAAATATATACCCAAAGAAACGCACAGATCTGAGACCACATTGCAAAGTGTTTTTTCGTATTAAAAATATCATTATTGTGGCTTGCCGTGTACCATTTTTGACACAGATTCAAAGAAGTTGTGAAAGCAGCTTGATGAGGTCTTCAAGCTTCAAAATCATCACGTTCAAAAGATAGGAGTGGAGGGTGCAGTGAAATAATCAAAGCAATCGCTTTCACCACTCTTTTTGCAGGAGATAAATAGGTTTGATATGAACATCATTTGTAAAGCCCCAGGCTATTATAATGAATTAGAGCCCCGGCCAACTAGAGCCCCAGCCAAACGAGCCAACATTTCTCCCAACATTTCAGCTAACATGCTCTTTTCACATGTTGGCTCAAATGTTGGGTCGTTTGGCCACCATTTTGGGTCCCCCAACATTGTTGGGAAAGATGTTTGGTAAAATGTTGGATCGATTTGAAACTGGTCAAAAATGTTGGCAGCTGTTGTGTGTTGTTGGGCATTGTTGGCTCATCTGGCCGGCTTGGCCAACATTTGTTGGCTTCAGGCAAGCGCTGTAAGTAATTCATATACAAGCGCTGTAAGTAATGTGAATAGAGCTGCGCCCCAAGTTTGAGTTTGTAAAGCAGAGATTAAAATTGTGAGAAAAGCGTACACTTGATTTAGAAGACTTGGGAATATTGGATGATGGAAGAGTACAAAGAAAGAGATTTATGAGTGGAGATGAGTATGACAAGGCCGTAGAGGAAATGAATAGAGTTTTGGGTAAAAGAAAGGCGTTGCCTTTAAGACCAGGGATGTCAGGCTTAGGCCATTTTGGACTACATCCACCAAAAAAGTACAGCTAAGAAGAGAGATTGCCAAGGCCTCAAAAACAAAATCTCGACAAGGAAGGGATGAGCTTTACAACACCAACTGGCCCTACTGGGGACCTTTACAATTTTTGTGTCCAGTTATGCAGCCAGGAAAAAGCAAGGATACCTTATCTTACAATCTGGAGTCCGAAAAATGTTTAAATTCAAGAAAATGACAGAGAAGAGACCAGCAAAGAAAGTGAAGATTCATCCTCAAGCAGACAATTTTCTAAAAATTCACACTCTTCTTCAAGCTCACAAAAAGGGTCCAAAGGGTCTCTTCAAGACTCCAAAGATAACCAAGAGAGCACTGGAGCTACAGAAGCAGGAAATCATGAACAAGTGCATCAATGTCTTGTGTGAACCACCACCACAACAGTCACATGATGCATTGAAAGAATGTCCATTTGCTTTGTTAGTAGCAGAAAAACTGAATAAGTTAGATGATCGCATAAGGGTAATTGCAGAGAAGCGAATTTGTGATGTCCTTTTTCACATAGAAATCAATGAAGTTGCTTCAGCTCTTCCTGTAAACTACAACAGTTCTCATAACCAGTCAAGCAATGGGGGTGGAATACATCACTGCAACTTTGGATTTCTAAACTATTTGCAGCAATGAAACTGTAAAAACCCACTGATGGTTTTGTAGCTAATTTTTTACCTGTTGGTTTAATCCTATCCGGACTGGACTTTTTGAGCTGCTAGAAGACTAGGGGGGCTCATTCAGCCCCCCCCACTCTAAAATAGTTGCTCCTCTGTATATGTTGACAAAAACCACAATAGACATAGCAGAGATTATGATGTATCTTTTTTTTAAATAAGATATCCGAAAATATATATGAGGTCATAATTATTCAAGACATAATGACAAGAGTACACAAAAAATGACGTCATAGTCTAAGTCACATAACATACAACTGAGCTTTTGTACATAAAATATTAAAAAGATCATGCTTTATATATATATATAAAAAATTTTTATATATAAAAAGATCATACATAAGAGGTAACAAGGATTTCATAAAATGGTTACAGGATGCACCTGGATTGAGTGCATCAAAAAATTCCTTAAATTTGACCTTGACCACTGTGAAAAAAAACAGCCCAATTCCCCCCAATTTATTGTTTACACAAATTCACACTTCATATAGATAGAAACCAAACATAAAAAAGAATTGTGCTAATTGAGTCTACCAATAATGTGGAGCACTGCTTGGTTAAGAAAGTTGGGGGGGGCTGAATGAGCCCCCCTGTCTGGATAGGGTTATTATGTTTTATTAATAAAAAGTTTCCATGAAACTAGTACTAGGTTTTAAGAAACTCAAAAATGTAAGAAACTCTAGTGGTAGGCTCAAGAAGAATAAAAAAACTGCAACATCTCAATTTTTAAGGACTGAAAAGTATGTAAATTTGGCAAGCAAGTATTTTAGTTCAAGTCTGAAGTTGATATAGTTTTTTCAATATTTTTGCCACTGCCATGATACAGCACCTTTATTGAAGAAATACTCTTTCAGAGTTTCTCTTACTTCTTTTGCATCAGCTTTGGAGTTATTTCCATTGCCTCTTGGGCACAATGAAAAAGGTGATTCTGTGGGGGGATTTTGATGATCTAGTCTATCACTTGCCATTTGTTCCAACATAATATGTAAGTACAGCAGTGCAGTATATGTTTCAGGATGAACTGCACTGAAGAAAGTGTTGCAAGCACAAGTTGCTCGATAAATTCTGTAGGTAACAGCATTGTTGATCTAAAGACTCTCCACCGATTGGCAATGATGGTAAATAAATTTTCAGATAGTCTTCTGACTCTACTGTGCCTGTAATTATAAATTCTTCTTTCTGCAGTCAATCCTGTGAGGGGGCTTCTTCAGAAAACCTTTAAGAGCAAACGCATCATCTCCAACAAACACATATCATCTATTTTTTGCACCATGGGAGAGACATTTTGGAACAGTCTTCAATTGCTTTTGCCAGAGAACATTTGTTCCAGACACCACAATCCGAAATTCTCCCATTGGTGCCAACGTCTTCATAAATACATTCATAGTCTGGCCCAGCAATAGCTAACAAAACTATAGAATGAGTGCCTTTTTTAGTTGTAATACCTGGAACCTGCTTCTGGTGGTGGCTATATGTTTGCCATCAATGGCATCTATACAATTTGGAAACTGCCATTTTTGGTCAAAAGCATGGGCAATATTTACCCAGTTTTCTGCAGATGAAGGTAATGCAAGAAACAATGGTCTCATGTTCTTTATAATTGCCTGGCAAACATCCTTCACTATGTAGAAAATTGCTGCCCTAGAAACACGGAATTGAAATGACATGTAACAAATAGTCTCCCCAGTAGCCAGAAATCTAAGGGTGATGACAAGTTGTGCTTTTGGACTGATAACAGTATTACCACCTGAAACTTGATATGGTGTAATGTCTTTTTCAATTGCCCCCTAAATTTGAAGCAAGCATTCATGGGACATGCGTAACATCTCTTTGACAGAAACACTGTCTTCCATGCTTAATTCTCTGAAAATACCTTCTTCTCGCGTTTTTTGATCCATTGCCTTGTTTTCCCTCGTTTGCTGGAACATTCGTCATCTTCTGATAGCTGCGTTATCATTAAACACATGACTGCTTGGTGCCTTTTCAGATGATTAGAATCCATGTTGGGATGAGTGTGGCAACCACTTTCTGTCAGCCTCGCTTTAGAGTAAGAAGGGACTCAATCTGAGTATTCAAAAAAGGGTTGTGCCAAATGTTGGATGAATTGTTGGATCGTTTGGCCAGGCTTCCTAACAACTCCCAACATTGTTGAGAAAGGTGTTGGGTTAAATGTTGGGTGAAATATTGGCTCCTTTGGCTTAAGATTTTTAGCTAAAAGAACATCAAGGAATTTTACATACCTAGATTGCTGTATCAGTTCATTTCCAATTTTGATATTTACTTTTTTTCTGATGATAACCTTTAACCTTTTTTAATTCATTATTAACTACTATTTGTAGCATATCCAGATTTTCAGCCTCAAAGTTGATTTTTGCATCATCCGCAAATAAATAGAAGGAGAGCAAGGATGATGAATTAGAAAGATCATTAATGAAAATTAGGAAGAGAAGGGGGCCAAGGACAGAACTCTGTGGAACTCCACATGTGACATCAAGATAGTTAGAGCTAGATCCATTCACAGAAACATACTGCTTTCGATCGGATACATAAGATCTAAACCAAGCTGGAGCAGATCTTCGGATTCCATAATTTACAAGTTTCATGAGAAGAATACTGTGGCTAACTGTATCAAAAGCTTTCTGTAGATCGAGAAATATGCCGCAACCAAATTTCCTGTTATAAAGTGAATTTTTAATAGTTTGTGTCATGCTTATTAAAGTGTGATTAATAGAATGATTTTCATGGAATCCAAACTGAAATGAATATAAGATACTATGCTTATCTAGAAAGTCATATAGACGCTTATACATGACTTTTTCAGTAATTTTGCTAAAGACAGATAAGAGAGATATGGGATGATAATTAGAAGCAGTAATTGAACAGCCTTTTTTAACACAGGAATTACTTTTGCAAATTTCATCTTGTTAGGAAAAGTACCAGATTGAAAAGATTCATTTATGATCTGAGAGAGCAGAGTACTGATCACAGGGCAAAGATATTTTAGAAGTTTAGTAGGATTACTGTTGGGACCTAAAAATTTGCCAGGTTTTAACAAATTGATAACATCAGATATTTCAGGAGGAACTGATGGAGCAATCAAAATTGAAGCATCAATGCTATTGTGGATGAAATCTAAGGGAGAATTTCTAGTTCTTGGTATATCCTTGGTGACATCATTAGAAACATTGACATAAAATTTATTAAATAGATTAGCAATTGCAACAGGGTCAGATATTAGGGCACCATTGGAATTTTTCAATTTGCTTATAATATTTTTATTGGAAGATTTCTTTATATTGATCTTATCCCTGACCATAATTGCTTCATATTTTTACTTTTTTTCGGAAAGTAATCATAAAAATAATTGGCTTTGCTCTGTTTTAAAGCAATTGCAACTCGATAACGAAACTTTTTTTTAAAGATTTTCGGTTGTCTGATCACTGTTTTTCTTGGTCTTTTTAAGCAACCTTTTATATGAATCATTTTTTGAATTATTCTTTTGATCCAAGGTTTATTTCTTAATCTAACTTCCTTCTTTGTAAGTTTTTTCAAGAGAGCATGAGTCTTTACTAACTCATCAAGGTTTGAAAAAAATCTGTTGAATTTGGAGTTTATATTTTTTTGGATATCATCTAAGTATGCTAGGTCTAAGTTTGCAAAATAGATTTGGAGTTTTTCTATGTCAAGTTTAGAGAAATCATGATAAGAGTACAATAAGGTTTTGAACGGTATACCTGCTTGTGTCATTATAAGAAATTGAGGAAAATGATATATTATTTGCATCAGAAAATTACCACTCAGTTTCTTGATCAAGAACATTAGCAAAAATGTTCTCTATAATTGTGGAAGAATTATCAGATAGCCAAGGATGTATCACATATGGCAGGAGTTGCTTGGAAAAAAGTAAATTTACTAAATTTCCAGTGGCTGTGTGAGAATTATAGTTTAGAAGATCGAGGTTGAAATCGCCTAAAGAAATATTTGTTGGGGAAAGACAAGTTTTTACATAGATACCAACACCACAATTCTGACTATGTGATTGGACAGAGAAAAAGCTGTAACCAGGAATCTCAACACTGGTTTTCATTTGTTTTCAAAAAGATTCCCAAGTTTCAGAAACTCCTACAACATCAAATTTAATACACAGACTTACAAGAGTAGAAACAAGCTCATCATAGTGACAGGACAGACTTCTGATATTCATTTTTAGCAGAGAAAGATCATTTTGGGAATGCTCATGATTAGAAAGGTCCTATAATGTGTGATAAGAGGAGTTAATATTGGCAGGTAAATGCTCATCAATATCATAGTCCACAAGGTTTGGCAAATTCATAAGATCTGGTTGATCTGGAAAGATGGCGCTGATTTGAGAAAGGATGGGATATTCACTTCATACAAGTTAAATAATTCAACATCGTCAATTGTTCCAAAAGGAAAAATTGATTCATTTTGTGCTTCTGTGCCTGTAAGGCAAGACCATGGAAGCTTGTGAACTCTATTGATAATTGCTGTATACTCCGATAAAGAAATTTCCTTACATCCTATGTGGAAACAAGAATTGCAATAATGGCAAGAGAGGAAAGGCTTATCTGGTATGTTTTTGTGGCAAATGCCACACGGAGTTGTTATTTCAGGCATCTAAACTGATGAAAACATGATAATAATGAAGTAAAAACAACAATTCTGATCGTTCTTTAAAAAATCAACAAACATGTGAACAACACAACAGTTAGGTTCAGCATATCAACAAAAGGATACTTCATGAACACCACTGTCATTTATCGAGCTTGCCCCATGAGAAACTGTTCTTGCTGGTTTGGATTAATGAGGTGGTTAATCCTTTATTACCAGCTTTTCAAGAACAAAATATGCCACTTTGCTTTTCTTTCTTGCTTCCAGCAGCACAGGGATTTGACCTTCTCGCTTATCCAAAGTGCATCGTGACAAACCAGCTAAAAAATGCACCCCTTCAGGGTTTAATTGTCTGGCCATGCGGAGAAATTGTTCCTTATCTTTCCTTTTCCAAGAATTTGGCTACGATAGGCCTAGGATGTTCTACTTGATTTGGCTTACGATAGCTGTTGTTTTGCCGATTCACTCTATGACATGATTCAATTTCAATATCTTCATACTCTTCATATCATCCTTCAAATCTTGAATCAATAGTTTGAATGATGAGTTGAATGCATCTGTTTGATTCTGAAGCAGGGTTTTTACCATGTCCATTGAAACATAATCTGGTTCACCCTTTGGCATCTTCAGTAGTTAAATTCTGGCCTAGACAAGTGGGCCTAGTCCTACTTAAGAATAAGCTACAATTGATCGATTTAAGCTGATGAGATGCACATATAGTTATGTTACAGAGGCTATGACACTAAAATAATAAAATGTATATTTCAACCAAGTTTAATGCGCAGATTTCAAAACTTTTTTCCTTCTTTCGATACGATATCTAGTTCATGAAACAGTTGGTTTTAAATTCGGAATTTCGCATACATTGATGGCAGAATTTGAACTCAGTCAGAAATTTGGTGCCAGAAGTCTGTGACGTCAGATATTGGACAGAATAAGCGTGCTTTGTTGTGTTGATTGCCACCTACACGTTGAGTGCGAAATAAAATCCGCTTTTAATAATTTCCTGTTGTTTACTTCTGTGACAAATTATCAGCTTTTTTGAATAACTGTTGAATGTTTTGTTTTCCGTATTCAGGAAATTTTGTAAAGGTAATTTTTGGAGGGTTTAGGTTTGCCAATAGCTTGCACAATAATGCCATCATGTCCCTCAAGTTCCATATTAATCTTTGTATGCATGATTATGTGCGTTGATTATTGAGATTTCCGACTTTTTTGATAATTGACATAAACTTTTTGAGTTCACAAAAGTATAAAATAGGGGTGTAAGATGTATTCGGGCAGTTTTTAGATCAGAACATCAGGTCAAAACAACGAGATTTGAAACAAGATTTCAAATTTAAATCAATAAGTATGCAAGCATCTACAAGGCTGACAAACAAAAAAGTGAAACGTGGGGGTCATTATTGCATTGCCGGATTACCAATTGGGGAGAGCTGTACAAACAGTAGTTTGACGCCAGGTATTAGTATGCACTGTTTTCAAAGTAAAGACCTTGATTTGTGAAGGCAATGGATTCATTTCGTCAGAAGCCATTGTGCCAAGTTCAATCACCAAGCCTACTCGATTAGCCCTTACCTGTGCTCAGATCATTTTGGGCGCACTTGCTATGAAAGACAGTTTGCTTTAGAGCTTCCTGGTTTTGAGAGTTCCAAAGTGAAGAGGACTTTAAAAAAGGATGGGATTCCAACTGTATTCGACACACAAGTACGAAGCCAGGCATTTAGTGAATCGTCTTCAAAGGTGGAAAGAAACAGAAGAACTGTGAGTTTAAAATATACCTCTGAGCTTTATCTATGTACAGTCTTGTAAATGGTGGATAGGTTTGCAACAATAAATAACGCGTGTGTTTCAGAGAGGCATTCACTTTATACTTATCGTGCATCATTACATGGAGTAATAATATGTATGAATCACTACAATGCTCCCCTTTTTTTTAAAACATAACAAAACAAACATTTAAGTCTAAAATGTTAAAGTCACTCTTCCGTTTTCTTCATCTCATTACGTTAGATGGTATTACAGTTCCATATCGAAAAAATTTGTATTCTTGATCGCTTTGAACGTCTAGGTGAAACATTATCATTATTTTCAACCTCTTCATCTTGGCTCTTTTCATTAATCTTTGAATCTCTGTTCTTTGTTTCGCTGTCTGTATCTTCATCATCGTCTTCCATCTTTTCATAACGTGGTACTTTCTTGAAATGTGATATGTTTCTTGTGATGATATGACATTTGTTCTTTGCTACAACTGTTGTTCCTTTAATCTGGATGACCGTGAATCACTGTGGACTGAACTTTGATGTTAACTTGTTGCTTTTCTTTTGTAAACAAATAACAATGTCTCCTTCTTTAATATTAGATTTCTTTGCGTGATGTCTTATTGTTATACCAGCCTTATACTAGTCAATTTTTCTAGCCACCCTGTCCATTTTGCTCCAGTGTTAGTTGGATCTGATTTGGGCTGAAATTGAGGCATAGGCGAAATATTACTTGCTGTAGCCATTCTAGTCGATCCTTTTTCGTTTTTATCTCGTCGCCATTGTAAATGGTGGATAGGTTTGCAACAATAAATAACGCGTGTGTTTCAGAGAGGCATTCACTATATACTTATCGTGGATCATTACATGGAGTAATAATATGTATGAATCACTACAAGCCTCGATGAAAATGACTCACATCATTCTCAGATTCAAGGTTTTCGTAATTTTTTCAATAAAGTTTTTTAACAAACTTTATATTAGTTTCTTTAAATTTATCATTTCCTCAATTTTAGTTGTTAAGAGGAATCAAACAGCACGAACACGCTGACAAAAATGAATGTGCTTCAGGACAGTTTGATGATAGAATGAAGAATATTCAATGTAAAATATTCGAGAGTTTGATGTAAAATATTAATTTTATACATTTTTACAGAAAATATTTTAGATAACGTTTGATATCAAAAGTAATTGTCTGTAATATTTTCTAAAAAAATTATTACAGATTACGTTGAGCATACAAAAGAACTGTTATTTACATCAAACGAAGAAGAACTTGGCCAGATTTTGAAAAAAGTATGCAGATAAGATGCCTGCATCCTTGGTGAGCAGATTTGAAAGAACAACAAATAAAAAAGAGGCTGTAAAAGAATATCAAAAAAGGAGAACGCTATTTCAACCATTATACCCTTCAGGTAATATTCTTAATTCAAACAGAGGCCAGAAAATAACCTTTTATTTGACTTTTCAGTTAAAGTTTTGTTGATTAATCATTAAAACTGTATGATGAAGAAATTTGCCATTTTTTATTTTAAATTGAGTAATCAATCTTACCAGAAAATGATCAATACAAAAGGAAATTTGCCAAAAAAGAAAGGCCCTTTCATGCAAAAAATGTGGCCAGTTGATGAAAGGACATTTTAGGACTTTATGCAAAGAATAACTTAAAAAATTATAAACACCTGCATAAAATTAAATATAACAAAAGCTAATTGTTTAAAGATAATCTATGTTTTTAGTTACGTTCCTCTGCATTTTTATATCCAATCTTCTGGTTAGATATAAACTTTTCACTGATGATATGATAAATGCATGCAGGCAGAGGTCCTGTATTGTCCCATCCCATGTATTCAAATATCCAGCGTGCTAACCAGGGATAAGAAACTGCACGGAGGTACCTGATACATAAATATTTTGAAACATTAATGCTCACATTTTTCGCCTCAATAAGACCAAAATTGATGTTTCCAGAAAATGGATGGCTAAGGAGTATGTGCAGCTGCTATTAACCAAAGAAGGACAAACACACAAACTATTTGTTTCGATACAGTTTTGATGGAAAGCATTCTCCCAGTGCATTCTCGGTGTGTTTGCCTGTTTCTAATGACCCTGTGTTGATAAAAATTACTAAAAAATAAAGCATATTTTTTCTTCCAACAGTGGTTTGGATCTGTTTTGTGGGTTTCTCCATATGTCATTACTTTCCATCGTTGAAACTTTGAACTGCAATGAAACACAAACAGAAAATTACAGGTTTATAGAAACATTGGTGCAAGAACAATAGAAATTACTAATCGTAATTTCTTGAAAAGAGACTCTTTCGTTATTCTGTAACTTTCATCCTGAAATAATACCTGGTACATTAACAAAGCAGTGTTAAATTTCTTGCAAAACGTACATTCAAATTCGAAAACTCCCTCTTTAAACCTACAAAAATAAATTTCACAACAGAAGAGAGATTTCCTAAAATAGAATTCCTCTTCTCTAGAGGCAAACTTTTATGCCAAAAACAGCCTTTTCGATATCTTAAAGCTAGCCTGTGTATTATCAAAGATAGGGGTAAGCCGCCGTGCCTCAAACAAGGGTGAGCATGCATGTCAACATTGAGCATGCATGTTCTTGGATATTCCGATACATCAGTCTGCCCCAAGCAGTCACTAAAACGTTCTTTTCCACCCAACCAATGCAACAAGAACACTTTTTTATAATTTTTTCTTCTTGGATTTCCGCTGTTGAGGAACCTTGCTCCAAGTAACCATCTCTTGATAAACCAATCAAAAAACTTGAAAAAGTCACATTTCTTTGATTATATTCTATTGGAGAAAAACTAGAAAAGTAAATACAATAAGGATCGGTACCCTGGTAAGGGCTCGGTTAATAATAAGCTGGCCTACGTGAATGCCTAACGAATTTGTGTGGCATTTGGAATGTTCTTTTGTATAAATTTAGGTAGAAATCTTATGTTGAAACAGGAAAATTTAGCAGCAGCTTTTGAAAACACAAAGACAACAGCAATGCCGACTCAAAGTCAGAGAAAAATGCCACTCTCATATCTGACTTAAAATGTCAGTTTAAGTCAGTCTTATTTGTCAATCTTTCCATTAGTTCACTTGGTATTTTTGGCAACTCGTGCAGCTCATTCTTCGACATGTGTGACTCTTTGTCCATTGATCATCATCAGAAACGCTTTTAAAGTTTTTTTTCTCATCACTACGATTGCAATAATTTTATTTTGTAAAAACAGGCTAGCCAGTTACAAATTACCTTGTAATAGTGAGCTTTGTAATTTTATTTTGAACTGGAATCCAAAATGAAAGTTTTCATTATTATTATTTTATAGTTTTATGTCTTCTTTGTACTGCTCTTGCAACTATGCCAAGGTCAGCCCATGGCCTTGGGACAATATAAATGTTCATTTGATGGAAAGCATCTTTCTCAGTTCGAGAGCAACCCCCAGCAGATCAATCATATGTAGCTCGTCAGTTTTTATGTCACCAGAAATTTGATAAGTGTTCTATTGAGGCCTTTCTTCACGAGTCCAAGTGCACCTATAACAACTAGAACAGTCAATGTTCTTATTCCCCATTTCTTTGATATTTCTATTTCAAGGTCTTTATACTTGGAGAGCTTTTTCTATCTCTATGACAGAATTTAATCGTAAAGATACAAAGAAATAAACTGGATAGTTTCAAGTGCATGAGAAGTTCCACTAGGGACGTGTGCCGACTTCATCATTGTCAGTTGAGTTGAGTGCACGCTTGACATTCATTTTCATTAGAGTTAAATCTCTCTTGGCCCATTGTTAAGAGCTAATATCATGAAATACGATAATTTGGTAACTTACCTGTCTCTGGCTCCTTTCTGTAGGTTTCGATCTCGCTTTGGGCTCAAATATTGTAGGGAAAGCGGTAGTTCCAAGCTGATCTGCTACCAAACTTCTACGATACGGCTCATCCATTCCCGGAATGGATGAATATTGCCTCTGGAAATCTTCCGGCACGAAATGCTCAGAGCAAATGACAGAAAATTTAGATTCAGACCATTTTGCTCGTTTTTGTTTAACAAAATCTGTCCATCTCTTCCTCCGCTTCTTGGCTTCGGGCCTAACATCGCCAAAATAGGGTATCTTGTGGATCGATATCCCATGTTCATGATCCTTGGTGTTGTTGCAACCATAAACAACGCACCTATCAGGCATTTTCTCGAGCAAACGTTAGAAAAAAAGAGCCGAATCTGTGGAAAACGCCCTAGACGAACAGTTAACAGTTTGGTTTTCTGCCCTTAGCAACAGATTTTCTGTTCGCCGATTCCTGTTGTGACGTAAGAGATGCTCGTTACCAGTCTTTCACTTTGACGCGGTAATTTTCGGGATTTTCACACAATTGCAACATTTGTTCATTATTTGTGCAAATTCAAGACAAGTTATGAAAAAACTAACATTTAATACTAGAATCGCGACTCCTCAAACTATAAGTTGATTGTGAAAACAAAAAACATGTTATTCGCCCTTTAATCGCAGACTGTATAGCTTACTTTAAAAATGTGACCTTTGGAAAGCAGACTGAAAATTGAATGCCTGTAAGTTTGGCTGTCGTCAGAGAACCTTGAAGGCAAAGCCTTCTCCTTTCTACATCTTTCTTGGTAATCATCATTTCATGTTGATTAGTTTCTTTGAACATTCATAGTTTTCTATGAACGACCAATAGTCTTCATCCAAATGGACACGAAATTTACCAAAAATAACTAATGGTCCTCGCTTGGAATGTGGGGAAGGGGGATGTGCCTCAATCTTGTCAACCACATGAAAGTAGACTTTTTCGCCAGCAAATTCCTGTTATATGGTCTCAGTTGACAACATTATGAACCAAAGGAAAAAAACAGTGATCAGTTTGCAAATTGTGAACCTCTAAGTTGCAATATATCACCTAACGTTTAAAATTTTAAGTGATTTTGCAATTTAGTGGCTCAGTTTGTCAAAGGTTAAAAATTATTTTAAAAAAAGATTTTCTGACATCACACACACAAACTCAATTTCAAAAGTTGTTTTATGATATTGTTCTAGCATCATTAGAGTCTGTTCATTGTATGTTCAATGGCTGTGATATTGCTGGTATAGTTTTTTTAGCTACATCATTGGACATATGATATAGTTTAAATTAGAAATGCTTGCCAGGGTAGTCAGTGAAATCATCAGAATCTATTTTTTTAAAGAAATCAAGCTCTTCTGGAAGGATAATTGATGTTCAATTCTCATACAGTGATGTGATTTTGGGCTCCAGTTCAATTTTGGGATACAGACTGTTAAAAGGAAAATGTATACTTGATATCAGCAATCAGCAGCTATTGTTAGATATATTTGCATTCAATTCTATTTATTGCCCAATGGAGATTTGGCCATAAGATCATTCAAAGCTTCCAACTGTTTGGGACAGCCAGTGACCTTATAGAACTCTTGTTTACGATATTTCATGTAAGCTCTATGGTTTGCTGATAAAAGGTCATTATCAGATGGAACTGGCAGCTTCCGGTGACCAACAACAGTCAGAAGTGGATGATACAGTTTTAAGTGCTGTTACAGGTTAAGAAACATTTTGCCATACGATCTGCAATTCTTAACTCTACGTGGCCCGTCCAGTCGATCAGTTTTCTAAAAATAAATGGTCTACATGTAGTCCCTGGCAGGTGCAACGAATTCCAACATGACCATACTCTGCTTAATTTAATAATAAACAGTTGTATCTCAAAAAACCAAATAAATTTGGCCCCTTAATTTTTGAAAACCCCCATTGAATAGAAAAAAACCACAAAACAAGTTGACATTAGGAGTCCAGGTAATTTTTCATTACGTGACCTGTGCAGAGCCAATTTTTTTCAAATCAAGGTTAATACACCTCTTGTCTTACGCACTGCAATATCCAGACCAAAAGCTGGCCACAATGGTACCTGGTAGTGGCAAGTCCTTCATTGTTCAAGATTATAAGAAGGAACTTTCGAAACGGTATTCAAAGCTGGATCTTTACATTTGCCTTAAAAGTGACTTTGAAGGAGGAAAGGAAGGCCCAGAACCTCAAAAAAGGCCCCAATTATTTATGTAAAAGATGAAACTGTCGATTTGGAAACTGAATTCATTGTCCAGAGCATGGACACTTTAGCAGACTTACAATTTCCTGGTTTTGCTGATACCCTGTCACATGTACCTGCATTTAGCCAAGATCCAATCACTAATGTCAATGTGCAGACACTAACAGCACCCGACCAAACAACAACAACAACAGATCAAGACTATGACAGCGTCTTTGGTTCTTCGTTTGTTGCAACAGAGCGATGCCCTGTCTGTAACAAAAAATTTTGTTTGTTTCTATGATTGAAGAACGTGTAGATGCTTGTCTAGAAAGCAAGGAAACACCATTCATTGCACTTCAAAGCTCTGATGAAGAAGCAGAAGGTTACAGAGTTGAACTAGAAGAAGCTAGCCAAAGTCTACCTGAAGAGCAGATGAGCTCTTCTGAATGTAAAAGAATGTTAGTATAAGTAGTGTGAACATGCCAATTCAATTCAGTTCTTCAAGAAATCCTGGAACAAAGACAAGCAAGGTAGAACATACAGAATTTACTATGTTGGTGAAGCAGGCATTGACTCTGGTGGAGTATCAAGAGAGTTTTATTCAAGTAAGATTCTACAAAATATTTAAACAATAGATCTCTATCGATAAAGTCAATATTTTTTAGTCTTTACAATGGGAACTAACTTTAGAATGCACTTATGTTTTGAACATTGGCATTACCTCTTCATAACATGCCCTGTACACAGAATATGTTTGGAAGACATCGGAAACGTCTGCTTCTTTGTCTTGTGAAGATATTTCTTCCAACCAGATCAACATGCTGTAGATCAAAACTGGGCTCCCTGCTTACTGACAATGCTATTTCCTAACTTTTGCATTGTTCCCTTATAATACCAAGAGTACCTGTAACTTTGGCAAGGGAAAAATATGGAAAGGGTATCATTAAAGATTTAATCAGTTTGCAAGATTCCTATACCAGGTCTTATGAAGATTATATTTTATAACTAATGATTTCAATGGGAAATTTAGTTGATGATAATTTGATGGCTACAAGCAAGGTAATGGTCCACCAAACACCCCAAATTTTCTGACTCACCCTGTAAAGCCACAAAAAGACAGCTATAAATCACAAATCATTCATGAATGACTAATTCCATATTAATCTTTGCAGAGGCTTTCAAGGAAGTCAAGTCTTGTTATTTTGTTGGGACTGATGACATGGGATATGAGCCATGCTGTGGGACAATCAGTATTGCCGATGGAACTGTAATGAGCATAGGACATCTGTTTGCTGCTAGTGTTTGCAATGGTGGTGCAGCACCCTGTTTCCTTTCACAGTGGCTTTATACATATATTTCTAGTGGTTTACAGAGTGTTCTGAATTGCCTTCCCTGTACTCTGCCTTCTGGTTCCTGCTACAGTGAGACTTATGGGGAGGTAATAAATGATAAGGCTAAATATGTCAGCAAGAATACTTTTCAGAAGATTCATTGCTCCTGATAAACACTCTTGATCAATTTTATAGGAATTTGGTTGAAAATGCAACGCATCTTGTATTTGTAACAAAGTTCCTGGCTGCCATTTTTAGCATCATCAACTAATATCTTAAAGTGTCTTGAGATTTGATTAAATTTTCATTTTACATTCTTTAGTTACACTGATTGCTGATAATTTAACTGTGATTGCATTCACTGATACTGTGATTTTTTAATGTACTGGCCAAGATTCAGTTTGTTGCAGGGTACAGTCATTTGTTCTGGAACTGAAAATTGTTATTAGCTATGTTTGCAAACAATTCCCATTATGTTGAAAATAACTTAAGGTGAATCTAGTTATGATGGTTTGTGGGTTGAGAGATACCAGACAAGGATTCATGTTTTCTCTACAATCCCATCCAAACTCCTTGAGTCGAATGCATTTTGTGTTGAAAGTACGGTCACTGCCTGCAAACTTCTACCTTTCACTGCTGAAGACCTCTTTCCCCCATTTCAAGGTTGATTTGATTGATGAACAAATGGTTGTGAAGTAGTTGGTGACATTTCCATCATCTTTAAACATTGCAATGAGGGTCAGAGAGAGGGAGGTTTTAATTTGGGTTTTCTTTCAAAAGCAACCTGTTTCAATGTGCACAATAAAATTACTGTTTGTGCACTTGAGTCCAAAGTGAAAAATTATCTCTTGGATTTTATGATCTTGTAGCTTTTCCAAGCCTGTGATGATGATAAAGTTAAAGAAATAGTGACAAGTCCAGCTGGATTAGAGCTGCTGGACTCAGTTGGTTATAGGGGCAATCCCATGAAAGCCAGCTTGGACAAAAAGTCTAGCATCTTGCAGTAAGTATTGGAGGATCCCTACTTTAAACAAAGAATGTACCTGTTTGATAGTTTAGTGGTGATTAGTGAGTTTGGTGATTGCAGTACTTAACTGTGCCATGATTGAGAAACATTTTGCCTAAGGATGGCCTTCACTTGAAACTGAAGTTCAAATGATGAAAATCATTTTAAACTTCAATTTATTGACATTTCATGCTGAAGGAAAATCCAGCAGACATTTGATACTGTTGCAACAACCACAGGGGATGGTTCTTTCACATAAGAGGTACCTGGGGATGCTATATGCTCGAAGGTATACTGAGGGTATTATTTATTGCAGTTTGGTCTAGCCAAGAGTATCATACAGTATTGAAAATATTGGTCTAAGCAATGGTCATATTTTCAGCTAATTTGTGTTAATTCAGCTAATTAGCTTTATTCTTGATATTTCATGTATCAAAACATATCTTGTCTGTTTTGTCTAAGTATGCTATATATGCTTCCATTTAGGTCAATTTTTATCAAGGTAAAGATTGATCCACTACTGTCAGTTCTCAATGAACTAACCGATGGTTTGAAGATCTATGGCTCACTGGACCAGATCAGGAAACACCCAACTATCTTCCAGAATGTCTTTTGATCTTTTATATGAACATGTGTCAGACAGGTTAAAACTAAAAGTCAGGAGTTCTGAGGAGTATTGCTTTGAAACTCGTGAAGTTATGAAAGAAAAACCAACTGGGGGGTGGTGCACTTTGTGTCTGGATAGGGTTAAAATTTCTTCTGCTAACTGAACTTCACGAACAGTAGCAGATTCTAGTTTCCCTGATCCTTGTTTTCAAAACTAGAGGCACCAGTTCTAAAATGCTTTTCCAACAAGGGCAGATGGCTTTTTTACACACCAAAGAAAGGGATGGTGATTTCGCCATTGGTTCATTGCGTCAATCTGTCCTTATCATGAGAAGCAACAGATTAGGGAAACTGATGAGCAGTGTTGACCCTGCTGTTGTTGAAATGTTGGAAATGTTGAGAAGTCCCAATACCTGCTTTGAAAATCTGAAAAGTTGCTAAAGTTGAGAGGGATATATTCAACATTTTCCACTTTATGAAATGACCAAAATGGGCAAATCCTCATAAAAATTTCAAAAAATCATCATTTTAAGCGGATCTTGTTGTTCCCAAAATAAATCAAGGGTACATTTACATTGTCCACTTCATGAAATGACTAAAATGGGCAAATCCTCATAAAAAATAAAAATTTTAAAAAATGATCATTTTATGTGGATCTTATCATTCCCCAAATAAACCAGGGGTATATTAAACATTGTCCACTTCATGAAATAAACAAAATTGATAATTTTAAAAAAATAAACAAATGATCATTTATGCGGATCTTGTTGTTCCCGAAATAAACCAGGGCTATATTCAGCCTTGTCCAATTCATGGAATGGCCAAAATGGACAAATCCTCATAAAAAATAAAAATTTGAAAAAATGATCATTTTATGCAGATCTTGTCATTCCCGAAATAAACCATGGGTATATTCAACATTGTCCACTTCATGAAATAAACAAAAATGATCATTTAAAAAAAAATTTAAAAAAATGATCATTTTATGCAGATCTTGTCGTTTCCCAAATAAACCAGGGGTATATTCAACATTGTCCACTTTATGGATATCAGTTGATTGCAGTGTTTGCTACCAGAATTTCTGAAATTTTTTAAATTGCCACCCACCGAGGTAAATTTTGCAAATACAATAGGGGTAGTAGCACTGTAATGACAGTCTTCAGTGTCCTCTTTCTTTTTCCCTTCGGAGCCTAAGATGGAGGATCCTTGCAAAAAGAAGTTTTTTATATGAGTGTTTAAACTTTAACGATTTTAAGTTATTGTGAACCAGCTCAAAGATTGCTGTCTGCTTTTGCCTTTTTGCTATTTTAATTACAACTTGAAACATGAATAATTATTTATATTGAAGATTTTAATGTACTTTTCTTTTTGAATTTTCTTGTCTGCAATCTGTTTTATTTTGTACCTGGCATTTTTTAACTTTACCAATTAGGTGACTGGAAAATGATGAAAACACTAATTTCTTGCTCATAAAATGTTTGCCAAAAGCCACAACAATATTTGGGGGTGTTGCATCTCTTTGTGAGCCTTACAGTACTCATGGAGCCAATATTTGCCTAATGTTTAAAATTTAACCCATTAACTCCATCAAGCACAACCAGAAGGACAAGCCAGAGTGCAAATAGAAGCGGGAAAAGGATTGAATTGTAGTTGAATCGTTGAACCCTGTTGAATATACTTGAAGTTTAGGGCAGGAACAATTGCCAGATTGTTAAGAGGGGATCAATTTAGGGGATCAATTTTCGTTGTTTCAAGGCTGCAGAAAACTATTAGCTTTATTAGCTAATTTAGAACTTTGAATAACATTTCTTTAAAACTTTTTGCAGATATCAAATTGAGAATCTCCTTCTTCGTCATTGGTAATGCGGAAAGTCTCACACAAGCAGTGAAGTTGGCAAAAAGCTTGTCTCGGAAGCAATTCAAAATAATCCATCATTGACACAAAGGTAAGTGAAGGTGAAGAAGCAGCTCTTCTCGTGTTTTTTTAAAATAGGCATGTTGACACTACTGTTAGGAATGAGTTTCAAATATTAGTTTACTTGTTGTATTTCAGGTAATTTTTAATTTTACTAATGAACTGTTCTTGGGCCGTGATAATCCGTTTCCATGCCCTTTCGAGCCTTTTTTCCTGAATGCTTCCTTTTCATTGCATTTTCAAGGTCTTTGGTGACTGTTTTGAACCAGGAATGCTGAAAAATTTCTTTAGTTTCCATTGTTGTTTAAAACAAAAAGGATTACAAGTACAATTATATGCAAAATCACACCATAGCATCAATTGGAGCAGGAGTAAGACTGGAATGTATTTTAAGTGATTCCCTACACTGGGTGCCAGAGTGCCAGGGCCACAGAATTTTGAGCGTGTATTTAGAATAACAAGCGAAGGAGCTTCTTAATGCCTCAATACATTGCTCAGTAATCTCTGACTTTATGGCTCAATATATTGCTCAATACGTCGAAATTGTGCAATTTCTTTTAATTGATGATGAAAATGAGCTCTTGGCAAACAAAAGATCAGATTAATCTTATCCCAAAAAAAACAAAAAATCACCTCTGTACTTTATTTATACTCAAATGAAGTGACAAAGCAACAAAATAAAATACAACGCATTCTTTTAAACTTTTGAGCCAGCTTTACAACTGTTACATTTGTTGCAAATTATTTTTACATTTATTTAAAGTTAATGTATGATTGTAGAAGTCCCTTAATCTCTTTGTGAGTCATTTTCCATTTATATTGCATTGTTCTTTGTTGTTTTGCGTTGTTACAGTTTGCAATGTTTTGGTCTGATTGTTTTCTTTAACATATTAGAATTGGATAAATAACTATAAAAAGAAACTATCAGGTAAAAAAGGAAGAGTAGCAAACAGAGCAATTCGAGCATAAGAAAAAGAAAGAGAACAGCTCGTGATATATATATCAGGAAGAACTTTTGAAACGTAAGTTACATAGTTACATTGCATATGCTAGCCTTTTAAGACCAAGAAAAATGGCAGCCTTGCTCTCGTGTGTTTTTCTTTCAGAAGCAAACTAACTTTTTTCAAAGCCATTTTCGTGTTCTGTACTGCCAAAAAGTTTTTAAATTTACTTTTCATAGAGCTTTGAGAAATTTAAGATGTTAAGATGTGTAGGGCCTTTTGGAAACATACTAACTGGAGGGGGGAGGGGGCAAATTTACTTCCAGCTCCAGTGATATTCCATTGTATTCATCAGTTGGCTATTGCCATACTCTCTATATAAGCAATGGCTTGCCCTAGCTGGGAAATTCCCTTCAAGAAGATATGAAGATGAGGGCTTTTCATATCAACCCAAAGAATTAATGACTGCATCTTTGTAACAGAAAAGCATGGTAGTATGAGGAGGAATGGAGCAGGGTAAAAAGAGACAAGACAGCCTTATGCACTCTGGAGACAAAAGCAGAAGAATGAAATGCAGGAACGGTGTTGCTGACCAACTTGGAGAAGGAGAAAAAAGCCATGAAAATCAGGAAAGAGATGCAGAACCTTGCAATCTTGCTTATTTGTCTATTGTTATAATTTGATCCAGGCAGTTGCAATTTGCATTACTAATTGAAGGGGTTGGAGCATGTAATTTAAAATATAGATGAATCTGCAGACTATTTACAACAATCTTTCTGATGCTAAAGCAAGAGAGATGATTAGTGACAGACGCAACTGCAAAGCACAAGATTGAGTTTTATCTTACCTGGAGAGTTATTTTAGGGCATGAAGCTTAATTTTTTGGAAAAACTTCCCTAGCCCAAAATGTTTCGTTGATAACTCTTAGATATACCACAAAGAAAATTTTGGATAAAAATAAAGAGGTGACTTCATCGTGGCCATCTAGAGCATTCTTTTTAATAGAAAACCTGTGAAAATACAATGACGCAGTACTGATGAGATTAGGCTTCTGCTGAAAGAATCTGCTCAATGGGATTCATTTATCATGTAAGAGTTTTCTGGGCACTTTTCCATTTCACAATATTAAAACATGGCATTCATTGAAATATTGTCTGTTTAGATCGCTATTAATTTTTCTAATTTTGTATTGGGCCATAAATGGGAAAAAGACAGTACGATTTAAGCTTAATTTTATTCACTTTTTACAGGCAACTGAACTCTCAAACATTGGTTTCGAATGCTTTGGAATGATTGCTAAGCCAAACAGAAATTTATGTGGTCAGTTTGGTACGCAAAGAGGGCAAAGAATTTTCAAATGGAAGTAACCTGTATTGGGAGTTCTTGAGTCAAATCCACGGTAAGACAATTACAAAAATTGTTGGTTAAATGGGGACCAAATAGCTGATTTGAAAGTGGCGAATTTTTCAACATCAAATGTTGCTTTATCTTGTAGTTAGATGTGTAGTTAGAAAATAGATAAAAATCACAGGATTGTGGTAATTGGGTCTTGAATAAATTATTCATAGTAGGCCGTAGTTCTATTTCTTTATATTGTTTATATGAAAGGTTATAAGAATTGGTTAGGTATCATAACTGTATTAAAGAAATACTTTCTCAAAACTGAAATTATAAAATGTAAAATTGAAAAAGTGTCCACAATGTTATTTTCTACTTCAAATATAACAAGAATGACACATCCACGATAGAATGGGAAAATCTGCGATCTGCTGTTCAGGAAATAATGAATCATGCATACAGGGGGTAAGAAACGATTTTAATGAACAACAACAGTCAACATGCAAATGTGATAAAAAATAAGCTTTGATAGAAGAGGGTGGATTAGGATGCATTGGTAACTCAGTTCGTTCTCTTGATATGAAAATTTGAAATGTTTCATCACCTTTAAAAATAGTCATGAAAGAATACTCTATTTTGGACTAAAATCTTGCAAATGCTTTCTTTGGGGAATTTGAAATAAAAAACACCAAGTAAGAATGTAAGATCTCGTGGTTTTACGTTTTAGCAAACAATATGATATATGGCCAAATTGTCAGAGTTGAAGTCTCCAGTTTTTCTAAATCTCTGGGCTTTTAAATTCTGGAATGAAGTCATAAAAGGGTTGAGTAGAGAAAGATAAAAGAAGGGGATGTTTTAGCCTATGGCTTCCCTGAAAATCGGAATCCACACCCCTGGCAAAAAATAGCTGAGACATATGAATGGAAAGGGAATTTGCGTGCTATATCTTCATATAATGTGCGCTGGTGACCTAAACCCCCCTCCCCCCATGGTCAATCTTGTTTAGGATGGTTACATTAGTTACCAATCCAATCACAACATTGAATCGGGGGGAAAGGGGGTGTGTGATTTGTAAGTAGCAGTGCCTCATCATTTTTTGCCAACATTGCAGCACCAGCATCCTAATTTGGAAAAGAATCTTTACAAAGACTCCTCAATGAAAATATAGTTTTGTCATTTCAAAGGGCTGCAGGTGGGAGTTTAATATTTTTCAAATATCATACATACAGCAATAAGGAAAATCTGTCTTAATTGCTAGATTATGGTAAAGTTACTTGAAGCTACTTTGTTGATTATCAGATATTTAAGAGTAAATTGATAGAACTTTTTTAATAAAACCAAACTGTGCCACTTTACTTCATTGCATTTCTATACTATTTTGCATTTATTCAATACACTCTAATCTTTGCCTAGCACATATTCTCTTATTCTCTTTTAGTTGATACACCCAAAAGAATGGAGCCTCTGTTTCAAATACTAGAGTCTTTTAGTACCCAAAATGCAGACTTTTTTGATACGGGCACAAATATGGAAAGTTGAGCAAGAAAGCAATGCCCTCGGTCGATCCAAGTGATCCAGCTCATCTGCCAAATTGAGTAACTTCCCATGAGGAGGTTACCCCTGTCACAGAAAACTCTGAGGTGTATCCAGTAGGGTGTCTCCTTGGAAAAAAGTGAGAAAGAAAGTTACTCATTACTTAGTAAAATGGAAAGGATTCGAGAATCCAACTTGGGAGGCTCACCAAAACATCCCAAAAGTAATAAAGCTGGCCTATAGTAATTCAAAAGACGAGACACTTTATCAATTATATGCTTATGCTTGTCCTTATCAATTACGTCCTATTTTAGCTACTTTAGCCGTTAAAACTAAAACAGCCATTCATTCTTTTATTTGTTTGCCTTTTTGCCTCTAAGGTCTGAAATATCATTTCCGTAAAATTATTTCCTTGGCTTCAATTTTCTTTAAGATTCAACCTTCTTCCGAATTTCATACAAAAAACAAACATCTATTCATAACAAAATTCCTTGCTCTGAGCTAAAGAAAAGGAAAAAAGCAACTAGAAGGACTTGAAGATGTGAAGAATGAGTAGAAAATCGTATTGGACACAGAAAAACAACACAGAGATAAGAGTTTTCAGATGTTTAAGACAGCTCTTTACAAAGAGACAATAAAAAATATCCCTGTTGTCACAAAAATCCTATAAATCGATTGAGTACTTATGTTTAGTTTCCAAACTAGTTCAAAATTGCCAAGCAGAGGCAGCATAGGCAGCCACACAAAGGAAGCAAGCACAAGCTAGTTCATAATAAGCCACACAGGGGCTAGAACCTTAGGATAAGAATCGCAACCAATAAAAAAGACATTGTTTGAAACAGTTGACAAATCAGGTATTTTTATCAGGTATCCTTAAGCCTAACAAATAGGTCGAAGTACGACACACCAGACTTTGCAGTTAAGATATGAGTAAGGCTAGATGGAACCAGTACTCCTGTCAACCAGTACTCATCCAACACCCCTCCCCATAAACCCATCACCCTTCCCGTCCCTGTGACCATGCGAAATTTGTATATCCTATTTTGCATCCAGTTTTGCCTAAAAATACAACGTCATAGGCTGTACCTAATGTGATCCTTTGGTGTCATACTCTCTATATTAACAGATAGAAAAATTCCCAAGGAATCCAAAAATGCAACTTTCATCTCAGTACTAGAAAACAGTAAAAAAATACATCTGTATAAAAAATATATTAGAGAATTAATGTTAAAATAGGATATTAGTCACAGTTATTATAGCCAAAATAGAACTTTGGTGTGATAGTTAATAAAGCAGTTATTTTCCTTTGTTATGCAGAGGTATACAGTGTCCTTTGGCTCACAACCTGCACAGCCAAAAGTTGTTTTTGATAAACTGAATGAGCAGTTCTTTGGATCAGCATCTGGGTTCTGCTTTATTCAATTCTGCCTTTTTCTCTTGCAGACAAGACATCTGTGGTCTTTGCCTTGGCCTTTTTTTGGCAGATGAGCCCCAACATTTTGTAACCTTTTATCTTTCTCTGTCCTCTTTCTTTTTCTTCCTTTCCCCTTTGCACGGACATTGCCAACCAATTGTGTGGCAAGTTCTTCTTTGAAAGAGAGAAGGTCTCGTTTGGCCTTACCTTGAACAACATGAGGCTTGACATGCCCTTCAATTATGTAAGAATTGTTTATACATTTCACGAAAAAGGATATAAATATTCTCATATAATAAGTCTTCTGTTTCTTATCCTTTTTCACAACAGATTGTTGGTCACTTTTGTCCACACCAGCCATATTTGTATTGTAATCGCTGACAAGAATTGGACATGCTTGAATTGCAATCTTTTCATATTTGCCGTTCTTCTTTAGGTTTCTTGTTACTGGTTTTCCAAGTGTGGCATCATGAATTGAGCTCAGGAAATAGACAGGCTTTGAATCTTTCCACATTAGAGCAGTTAGGCCTTTGAAAAATGCAAAATTGAATTCTCCCCTAGCCATCGATTTTGCATTTCTGGAGATAATATCAATGGGGTAATATCTGCGATTTGACCTTATTGTCCAGCATGTATAAATTCCCTGGCTCTCCAGGAATAAAATAAGGGGCACACTAGTGTAAAAATTGTCAAGGTATAAATGATGTCCTTGGTGGGTTAAATTTTTAACCAAATCGATCACAACATGATCAGTTTTGCCAAGGTCTCCAACATCATCTCCTTGGGGCTGTTACCTTTCCAGTATAAATTTGGAAATTCCAGCAGCAACCTGTTTGCCAGCCTGCTACAACAAACACTTTGATTCCAACCTTCACTGGTTTTTGCAGCATTCTCTGGGTCCAAGCAATGTGCCCTTTGAATTTAATCATGCTTTCATCTACTGAAATTTCTCTTCCCAGAACATACAAACCCCGAAACTTCTTTTGCAAATGATCAATAACTGGCCTAACCTTGTACAAACGGTCGTTTGTTGCGAGAATATTTGGATCGCAAAAATGGATAAATCTTTGGATTTCTCTAAATCTGTTCTTTGAAAAGACCTTGCAAATATTTGTATGAAAGATCCATTAATTTTCGTCTGCTATAAAGTATCTTTCATTTCTGGGTGTTGTTAGCAAACTGTTTGCAATTAGTACAACACATAAATATGCTTTGACTTTATCCAAGGTTATAGTCCAGCGTTCTCCTTCGGTTGCACCCATTTTTTTTCTGTGTTCATAATGGTCCAGTCTACAACTCTTTGCAGCAGTTCATCTGATAAAGGCTAGAAGTAGCTTTGCATCCAACGAAAGATTTGCTATTTCTGCAGGTTTCGGCCTTTCATCTACAGTTTCAGCATCAGCTGATTGTTTTCACACATTTCCTCCCAGCGCCCATTTGACCTCCGGCATTTCGAACTCCTCTTCTTCATCATCCGAATCCCCAAAAACACTGTAGAATTCATCAATAAACTCGCTACTAAAATCTCCGATATCGGCAGCAGTGGAATCACTACTTTCAGAATCACTATCACTCAATGCACTACAGTCGTTCGTCACCATGCTTCCTTCGCCCAACAAACATGGCCTAACTCAAAACAAAGTTCAACGGTTGATATTTCAAAAATTTCATATAGAAACATGTGACAAAGAACACCTGTGCCTGTGGTTTCATCCTTTGTCTACAGGATTAAATAAATGAAAGGTATCTATAGCAACAACATTATGGAGAAAACCAAAGCCAAAGTTATGTAACCGAATTACGTCATCAAAGCCGCTAAAGCGGCCAGTGGCGTCTAAAGGGAAACAAGGCGAAGCCTCTAAAGCGGCTTGTGGCAAGGAAAGGGATCAAGCATTGAATGAATGTCTTGCAAGATTAAAGGCAAGAAAGCTCACAGTAAACAGAGAAAAATGTAAATTTTTACAACCAGAACTTTCATTCTTGTGGAACGCTGGCGTATGAATGGTGTAAGCCATTTTAAGTGTAAGAGGTCTTTCTTCAAACCATATACATCTGTAAGCCCAGAGCCAGAGCAGTTGAAACTTTTTTCAAAGAGTTTCTCTTTCGGATGACTCTTTTTTTTAAGACGTCAATTTTTTTAGGCAGTTCCTGGATAATGAAAAAGAAAATTCAAATTGATACCTATGAAGCTAATTTTTATACTTGTTATCACCCTTAACATCAAAAATTCTTTTCTGACAAAACCTGTGAAGAGATATCAGATTTTAATATTATACCATTGTTTGTCTAGTCACATATTCTTAACATTTCATATTTACAAAGTTTACTTTTATTGTATGATTCAGCTAGGGGCTAGGGGTGGCTAACCTTCCGTTTAATGGGCAGAAAATGTCCCTTTCTACTTTCAACTCTTTTGAAATTTCTTTAGAAGTGACCTTACTCTATTAACAAAATTACACTTCTGGTCTAAAGGACTCAGTGCCTATCATTCAGTCTTATAAAATGCGCAAGTTTCTCCCCCAACGATAAAAAAAATTCGTCCCGAGAAACAGTTTACAGCTGAAGATACTGATACTGATAACAGTTGCTATCGATAGTAGAAAAAAATCTTTGAAGTAAAATCCTGCAACATTTCAAGAAATTATTGTTAACTACAATCCTAAAAAATAATGCCATATTCATACTCTCTGAGACAGAAGCTGAATTGTTTAATGCATGAGGAAACTAATGTTGTGCACCAAATCGAAGAACTATTGTAGGCTATAATTTAAATATTTAGCAAACACATTTTTCCGGTTAACTTTGCTTTTAATTATCTATGTTTCTTTTGGTTATAGGTCTTATGAGTTTTTAGCTGATTGGTTGTCATTAATACTTATAAAATGCTTGTATCTATAAATACGCTGTAGTAGTTTTAAGAGGGAGGCTCTTTGGAAGAAGCATCTTGCTGTTGGTTCAAAGTGCTAACTAAAGAAGTTGTTGTCTCTCTGCGCCTCTCTGCCACAAGTCGAGTTGAAAAGGTCCGTGAGTTATTTTATATACCTTTGGTTGCACTGTAGTTAAAGTGTATTATAACACGACGCTAAAAATCACTCTATTTTATACAAATCTTCAATTCTAAAAACGTAAACAATTCCTTAATTTGAGAAAAGCATATTATACAATGGAATCTTGTGATGATTTGCAAGTTTAAAAACTTCTATAAGTTTTTCCAGCTCAATTTTATCAGCATTTAGCTGGAAAAATGGACCAGATAAGAAAGAAAATCATTGAAATATTGGAATTTTTAGATACATGACTGGCCATTCAAAACAATACTATTCAACCATATCGAAAACCAAATAACAATCCTGTCTACATCAACAAACAATCTAATCACCCCCCGACAGTATACACCTATTCAACATAAGCGGCAGCCATTATGAAAAAATTTACGCGCAGCGTCTAGTACCTACTTTAGTGGGGTAAAATACAGCCATCGCTAAAAAGACTAGTAGTGGTTGCTAAGAGTGCTACAGGTCAGAGATGGCAAAGAGCAACTGGGCTGTTATGGGCTGTGCTAATAGCAGCTATCGCCTTGTGAAGTGGAAAAAGTCTTTATGTGAGACACACAAGCATCAGAAACACAAAGCTTGCGGATGCCAAGAACCTTGCAATAGTGACACTGTGTATGCTCAGTTCATTTTATTGGTCTACCAACAATACCGACAGCTGTAAATCCAGACTAAGTCTTGGACGTGGGTTACACCAAACCCCAAGAACCTAGACCCAGGAAAAAAGTGGAGCAAGTTGCACTGAATCTGAAGTGGAAGCTATCGCTACAGAAATTACAGAGCCAAAGGATCAGGAAATTGTAAGTGATGATGATGAGGCAGTTCAAGGGGACCATGTTCATTTGCGTTCGGAAGAGAGAGGCCATTGTGATGCATGTGTAGATAAGAACACAGTGATTCGCACACTTTCAAAGAAAATTGCAGCTCTCACAAAAGAAAACAAAAAACTTTAAATTTCCCATTCTACTCTCTTCTTGGCTTCTTCAGACATGCTAATATAAAAGTGACCCAATACACATAGAGTTTCTGCTTCCACATCCTGCCACATTTGCCTCTTTCTTCATTATAATGTCCCTATCTAAGTCAGCTGAACAATCGAGAACTGGAGGAATCCAGTTTTTGAAAGAACTAGTACGATGTCATGTGAGCTGCTTGTCTGGCCGTATATTTTCCTTTCCAAATTTTCCGAGACAGTGAAGGATAATCTGGAAATCTTAGAAGAAAGTCACCTTTACAAAAAGAAGAAAGCTTCTTCCACCCTCAAAAATATCGATTTTTTCTCTGACAAGCTGCAGCATTTTAACAACAAAGAACCCACTGCAGTTCCCTCAAAAAAACAATGCCAACAAAGTGCTTGAAACAATGTTTGATGATGAAAGCATGGGTAGTTTCATGGAAGAGGAATTTCTTTTCAGAGGAGCACTGTTTACAGTGAGCTGCAACTATCTAGTTGCACTGTTTTCCTTCAGAAATCCAGAGATTCATGCAGAAGCCATTTCCTTGAAGTCAGAGGTACATAAAGCATTTAAAAAATCTAAGTTGCTCAAGGACCACAAATCATTCTTCCAGGCAGGACAGAAAAGAGCATTCTGAGAAGGGAACTCAGGACACCTCTAAAATTTTACAAGACCTCTCTTCAAATGATGATGATAAGCCAACTAGGAAAAAGGCGAGAAAGAATAAAAAAGTTAAAAAATGAGGTTGATTGCTGATGATGACAATTAAATTTTGAGTCCCAAATATGAAAAATTTGAAGACAATATGGATCCTCAAAAGATGCAATATTATGAGGATCAAAAAGATGAGTTTTTTATTAGTAAATCTGCACGATATGGAAAAAGAGAACCAAATCGTTTTGAAGTTGAAGTAACCTGACAGCTTTGTGTTCAAAATCGGATATAGCAACGTAAAAGGAGAGTAATAAAATAAAGTTTTCATGTAAAGGAGTTCAAAAAAATGAGATGATTAAGGAAGGAAAAGGAAGGAATCCGGAGAATGTACATGGAGGTGTTTTAGATGTTTATAAATCGACATTAGGTGATCCTAAAGGAGATATATATTTAGTTAATAGAGGAATAAGAAGTACGAATGTTGTTTTAGCCACTCACAAACAAGGGGAAAAATGACTACTGCATTTTAGTGTTAAAGACGTATTTTGGATAACTGAATTCACAGTGTTCCTTTGGATATATATTGGAGACTTTGGATATATTTTTATTATTAGATTACAAAATTAAAAATCACAAATTGAACTTATTAACAAAATGCAAAAAATAACTCTCAATATTCAATTTAACGTTCTAATTGATTGCGCTTTGTGAAAAGAAAGTAACTTCAATGTGGAATTACAGTTGGAGAAAAAACATTTTAAAGATCGAGAATTGTCGACTTCTATAGCAAAAAAGATCTTCAAAGAAAGCAAAATAGTTGAAAAAGTGGAACTTGTTACTCAAAAGAACAGTGGAAAATATTTATACAGGGGATTACAGTGTGTGGACAAATGGATTGAAAGATCAAATTCTTCAAATTTATCTGCTTCTGAAATTTGCATTTACATATCGCAGTTATTATTAGAATCAGTTACAGAAAGTATAAAAGGCGCAGCTCTGTAAAGGAAAATAATTTCTCTTTGGTCAGCGAGGAGAAAGGACTAGCCTGGAGCAGTTGCATTTGTCACTACAAGTTAGTATTTTTTTCAAATAAGTTTCAATTTTATTTTATGTTTTATTCTGTTCTGTTTTAGAGAAGAGAAACGCTTTTCATCTTTTTTTATAGAAATAAAGAGAGGGACAATTGCTGAGGAAAAGTATAAAGTTTGATGGCTAAGGGACATTTCTAAAAAAAAGGTAAGTAATTCGTTGATAGACAGCTAAACAAGCACCAAAATCTTCCCTCTGTGAAGGGAGAACAGAGATGGGACGACCTAGAGCTTGAACATAGAGTAAAGGTGAAAATGATGCTACTTACTGACTTTGGAGCACAATAAGCATTCGTTACGTTTCATCGTTGATGAGTGGTGTCAGCTTTTACAAGGCCGTAGCAGTGAACATCGGTGGGAGTGAGCTTCTCATCGATCTTCAAGCCTTTAAAATGCAGATATAAAGTACCTGAGCGCAAAAGAAATTGCACAAATGTAGTTATTTTGAGAGAAAGATGGGCTGCGTTTTCTCTCCGTGAAATTTAGCGATTTTTTCCATCAGTGACACAAGCATCAATGCCAAAAAGAAATGATTTTAACAGTGGCTTGTAAAGGTAAGTTCATATTTGTTAATTAAGTGGATAAAACAACTTTTAAAGATTAAAAATGTAATTTTTATGTTATCCCTCCCACCTAGTTAATGTAAGGGTTTGAAAAGGACAGTTTCAAGCCTTTGTAACTGACGATCGCGGAAGAATTTTGACTGAGTACAACGTCAGTTTTTTCATAAATTTATTAAAGATTCAATTTTTGAAAAAAAATTAGGTTATCTTTCAGCACATTTTACACGTTTATTTTTTGTGGGTAGTGGTAAAAACGTCCAAAATAGGCCTAAATCTGGCTGCGAGACACGTTTATTGTCATATTCATGAATTCTGTTTGGCCAATGGAGTATGGAGAATTTAGGTCAATGCTCAATGCAACAAAGTTCCTGAAAACTGCGACAGAAAAGACTATTACTATCATCGAGCATGCTACCAGAAATTTATTATGCCAAAGCATTGCTGAAAAGGAAACTGAGTAAAGAAGACGAGGCAAATGGCAGCAAAGACAAAGTTATCTGAGCAACTAGAGGGTCTGTCTCCTTATAAAGCACATCAAGAAGAAGACACTGAAAGTGAAGCAGAAGAGCCAACCACTTTCAAAAATCTTAACAGAAACGGCAGCACTAAGAGTAAAGGAAGCTGCCAAATGTAAAAATGATGTTGAAATGCTAGTTGAAGTTACAGACACAGATTTGATTGCCAAAGAGTTCCAGAAACAAGAAAAATGCTACCGGGAGTACACAAGGGTCGTACATTAAAAAAACTGTTGAAGAAAAGAGTTATGATGAAGGAAATTCATGTCGGGACTATGATATTTTATCAACCATTGTGGAAGAAAACATATTAGGTGGCCGACAGTGTATGTCTATTAAAATCTTGCAGATTGTGTTCGGAGTTGGTGTTGGGTCACAACAAGGCAGGCGTAAGTTGCAGGAAAGATTGCCCAAATCATTTGGGGACCAACTAATCTTCCTTTCACAAGAGTATCACTCTCGAAAACTGGTAGTTAGCAGTGAATTCCTTCATACTCAGACTCTATCAAATTTGCTCCAATTTTCAAGGGGACTCTATCAAATTTGCTCCAATTTTCAAGGGAGAATACTGTGAAAAGAGCAGCCTTCATTTTGCGAGATTCCATGATCAAGTTCCTAAAAGAAGTACCCCATCCACCGTGGCCACCGACCGTTTAATGTTTGAATAACAGAACAAGACAAATGCCAGAAATTTTGAAGTTACTCTTTATCAACTTGCTATCTGCACCAGAAGGACATCATACAGTTTCTGATGCCGCTAGCAGATTGTCAGAGGCATTTGGGCAGAATGTTGTTGGTGCTGAATGTGGAAAGTTCCTTAAAGCCAAACATGCTTCTGTTGGTCTGCATCTTCATAGTTTAACAGAGCAGAAGTTTCTGCCAATGATCCTCGCAAGGTAGGGACACTGGATCACGTATGATCAAGTTAATCAGATAGAGACAGCTCAAGCTGAAATTGTAGAACATTTCAGATCATTAACCTTAGTCTTACATTACAACCATCCTCTGCTGGTAGCAAGGTGAGAATCATTAGTTTTTGTTGTTACAGGAAAAGAGTAATGCAAGCAGTCCTTTACAAGAAAAGATTTTCTTAAAGCATCATATTTCCGCTCACATCTCTAAAGTTAAAGGATATAATGTAAAACTGTTTGCTGGTGTGCTTTGCAATTTTGCAATAGCTAAAAATATGGTAAGGTCGCCATCAGGTTATACTCTTAGCTGTTGTCTTTATCTTTATAACACAATAAAGATCAGCAACAGCTGCATGAACAACATGAAGTAAGTCATTGACAGTCACAACAAACGCATCCTAAAGTCACACGACACCAACACCACCCCAGAAAACACCAATGTTAAGAAAACATGCAATTTCCGTCAGTACAAAAAATACAGAAACATACATCGGACTTACAGAAAACGAATTCAAGACAAGGTACAGAAACCACACCGCATCTTTCCGTCAAACAAAACACAGAAATTCCACAGAACTCAGTAAATAAAGCTGGACCCCAAAAGACAATAACATCGACCACTCCGTTTCCTGGCACATCCTCTCAAAAAAGCCATCCTACAGCAGCTCAAACAAAAGATGCAGCCTTTGCCTTAAAGAAAAGACCCTCATCATCTGCCAACCCGAATTATCAACACTCAACAAACGAAACGAACTTGTATCTTCTTGCCGCCATAGAAAAAAAACACTATTTTGTAACACCTAAATCCCTTATGTACCGCCCCTAATTCACCTTTTGTATAACCTCACACATTATGTAACACCTTCTGTACCTTATTATCTATTTATTCTAGGAATATTCCAGTATATCAACATCTTCTGAAGAGTGAGTTACTCATGAAACAGGCTTGTAGAGATAAACCATGTAGTCTTACTTTCTTCAACTCTATGATATATCACGTGCTAACGTATTGAGAACTGTGCTACCGAAGTATCAAAAGACAAATTTATATGTATATATATATAGTTATATATATATTCTAGACTGTAATGTTTTTTAAAAATTTTAAATTGATGATCAGTAAAAAAACAAATTGATTAACGTTTCGCAATATGCTTCTTCAGAATAACCTTAACTTACATCTGGAGTGTAAAATTAGGAATACAAAACAATAGAACAAAATAACACATTTTACAAGCAAGGACAATAATGGCTAATTATACTACACAAGAAAACTTTCTAGGCCCAGCTTAAGGTGAGAAAGCGGAATAAATACAATAGATAAAAGAACAAAAGAGAAGCGTGAAGGCAGATGGTTAACTACCCAGGAATGCACAAAAACGAGAAACGGTGAATGCTGTCTGTCCCTACCATGAAGATTAGAAAAAAACATTATGTGGAAATAACAAAAAGCTGTAAAAAGAAAAAATTGTTTCAACTAACCTAATATTAAGGCCCTGGGGCGCGAAAGTTTCTAATTTATACTGCCAGAAACTTTGATGTATCCTACCATTCCCATTAAGTCTATCTTTAATAGTTACTTTAATATCTTCGAGAGACCCATGATGATCCTTCCCTGCAAAATGCCGGAAAAAATCAGCCTGAGGTATACCCGAAGAGCCCACGATAAACTTACGATTGCACGCCTTGTAGTTGTTAAACCTAAGCCTAAACGGCATGCAAGTGCTACCCACATACTGTACACCACATACTTTACATTCCATAAGATACACAACATTGGACGAATCACAGTTAAACAGAAAATTTATCTTATATTCCTTATCAGTTATATGGGAAGTAAAAGTATCACTGTCACACATAACATTACACACTTGACATCAAGACTTGCCACATGGAATACAACCCCTATTATGGTTGGTCCCTGCCCCCTCATTATAAAGTTTCGCCCTAACTAGTAAATCTTTAAGGTTCTTACATCATTTAAATGATATCAAAGGTGTCTGAGGAAACACCTTCCCATGCTCTTCTGATATCGTCGGCATAGAATCGAGTCTCCCGGCCACCTTGCCCAAATTATTCAAGGCTGGATGGTAAGTGGTAACCAACAGAACCCGCCCACTCCCATTGTGATCTTGTTTCCCATTAGCCTTATCCAGTAATGTGACCCTATCCTGCTTACGTGCCTTATCTATTTGTTTTGTTATAAGTGATTCCTCATACCCCCTTGCCTTTAAACATCCAGCCAAATCCCTTAACCTATCCTGTAACTGGTGATCATCCGAACAAATCCCACGTATCCTCAAAGCCTGACTATAGGGTATCGCCTTCTTGGTGTGCCATGGGTGACAAGAATTCTTATGTAAATACCGATGTGTATCAGTAGGTTCACAAAACAAGTCTGTCGTTAGGACTCCCCCCTCCCTTACACTAACCTTAACGCCTAGAAAACATATACTCTTCCTGGAGTGCCCCCCTGTAAACTTATTAAAGTGTATCGTGGCTACTGTTAAGAAAGTTGATGAAGGTCTCAAGCTTTTCCTCGCCATGAGTCCGGATGAAGAAAACATCATCGATGAATCTCATCTAGACAATGGGTGTGTCCACCGAATCCTTCAACAACCTTTCTTCCAACCCAGTCATAAAGAGATTTGCATAGGCTGGAGCGAACTTAGTGCCTATAGCGGTGCCTAACTTCTGTCTATCAAACCTATCATTACTATGTATATATATTTTTGTGTGTGTGTGTTGAAAGTTCAGTTCAGCGTAGAAGATTTAGGCTTGGAATACTTGGAAGATCTAGGTTTCTCAATTGTTAACTTATTTTAATGAAAGGCTCTCCCATCTAAGACCTTGACAAATTGATGTTCTAAATTTTGCTACCAAATTTAGATATTTCCTCTGCAGGCAACTCACGGAGTTGACATTATAACGAGGTTGTGATGCTTGAAATGAGCCTAAATGAGTACAAAATAGCTCCTTGGATGTGTTTAGATAAATTATAGCTTTATTTGCACTGTAGGACTCCATATTTATTCATTGCAGTGCGCTTAGCTATGTATTGAGCTGCTGTTTTCCAAATATTTGCAAATAAGATTTTAATCACCAAAATGAGGCTGAAATTCCCGGATATTGCACGTATAACATTGATATTCGTAGTCAGTACCCCAAAATTGACAAAAGTTGGACAGTCTCATAAATTTTGCCTTTAGGGGACAATGCCACCCTTTCACCGCCTGGTCTATTAGAGGCAAAAAACTGTCCCATTATCTGTCACGCTTTGTTCTTAAGGATGGCAGACATTTTCAAAATGGCGGATTTTGTCACGAAAAGTCTTCTTACTGACTTTAGAGCACAACAGGCAAGAAATTTGACACGTTGCATTGAATAAAGGCACTATATACACGAGATGATAGATTATTGAACGCTCTTTCCAATGATGTATAGTCTATTTATCTCTAGACCAAAATAGAGTGAGTTAGAGACAAAAAACTGCCCATAGATCTGTCACGCTTTGTTTTTACAGATAGCAGAAATTTTAAAAATGGCTGATATTGTCATGAAAAATGTAACTTTTGAACTGCCTGTTAAAATTGAATGAAATTTGCAGTAAAAATAAAACTCTAAATTCTGATTAAGAGGATATGTTTAATTTTATGTAGAAATTTTGAAACAAGGAATAATGGCACCTGAATTTTACAACATATCTGGTATCTATCTTGTATATAACTAGAGATAGAATAAAAGTGTTTCAAACGAAAAACGTGAAACTTGCTATCTTTGTGGACTACTACAACATTGTTAATTGACAGAAAGTTGGAATTCCTGACTTGCTTGTTCTGTCATTTGGTCAGTTTCTATACTGGATCCTGATAGATAAAAAATGAGTGAAAATTGAAACTCCTTGAGGAAAATGAGACGCACCTTTTATTCTTGTAGGGTATGATTTTGCATTTTTAAATAAGTTGCAGTTGACTCTTAGCGTCAGAAAGGAATGACAGAAAATTAAACCATTTTCGATACTGAAGCCAAATTAAAACAGTTGTAGCTGGTAACTCCTTAAGCACAATGGTATAAAACCTGACATGCAAACAAACAATATAGAGAAAAATATCCATACAGACTTTCGTTTCAATCAAAGATAAAACCTCTGAAAAAGGAAGTCAGAGACTTTCATTTCTACACTTAAACCAATAGACGGCATGCCGATTAACATCATAAGGAAATGTAAACAAACTGGGCGGGGATCTGTGTCAACAGAAAAAGACCAATAGAATTTAGCACACTGTGAAAAAGGTAGAGCACAACACAACTGATCATGTTTCAGAAACACTTATTCTGAGTTTGCAAACGTGTTAATTACAAGTGAACACCATTTAACCAAAATCCTCACAGCTGGTGTTGTTTTGAACCTGCTAGCATCAGGCCTATATAAAGAACTGTGTTTTCCAATTAGCTTCAGTTCAGTGAAAAATTGATCGTAACTTGGATTCTGTATATTTAATAAGCCACGAGCAGGAGGACAGAAACAACTATTAATGAAAGTTATGTCTTGAAACTGGTGTATAATATACATTATACAGCTCCCGGATCCTTTCGCAATGACTAGCCGCTTGATCAACGACATCACATTTTTTCCCAGATTTGTATTCGAGAGATGCGAGCAAGTACCTAATCAACACTGCAAGCAAATTTTCAAAAGAGTACACTAAAAGTCCCTAGAAGCTTACAACTACTTTATATGCAATCATGTGCATGACTGCAATTACAAAAGACAGCGAGTTTTGTTTTATCAAATTGGAGGTAAGTTGAATTTGTATTATATTTTATTTTATGAACAGGGTAGTGAATAACCAGCCTCATTACCCCTTGCTGCTGTCATTGTATGAGAGCAACAGGGAAAATTATGCCTTTCAACTTCAATCTGATTGTCCTGGATGTATATTTCTATAGGAAAAGTGTATAGAGTCATTTCTCATACAAAACATAGCATTTGTATGTAAAGAACAGGTAGTACAAACTCCAGTAATCAGCTTTAAACTTGAAAATATTTGCCATGGATATTTGCCATGGATATTTGCCATGACAAATCAGATTTCCTTGACAGCAACAAAAAGGCTGAACTAAAGCTTTCCATTATCACTTTGAAAGCTTGAAGCTTAATTTTCAATTGACTAAAACTTCGCTTTCTGATTTAGATACTGCCAAACCAACGCCAAGGAGAGAAGACCACTTTGTAAAAAGTTTGGATGTTTTCGAACAAGAAATTTGGGTGGGTCCTTACTGGAAACTGCACCTGTATGGCTGGCTTAGGGTCTGCATGTAGCCATTTCGCAGTACACCACAATGTCATGCTCTTGGAATGCAGCCAAAAACATGTAACACCTACCCCTGCATCTGCCATTGATTTTTCAAAACCCAAGAAAGGAGCATTGCTAAACCCCATGCAAAAATAACGAGCAGTACAAATTTCAGTTGTGAAAATCCAACTATTGGAGAAGGGGCCATTCCAATAGCCTAATTTTCAGAACTTCCCAAGGCTGTATTTTTCCCAAGGCTGTTGTTTTTACAAGTTCCCCCTACATGAAATAATAAATGTTAAATAAAAAGTTGGTCTTCACCCCCTTTCTTCTCAAGGCGACCCCCTTCCTTGGGATAGTCACAGGAGTGGGAATTTATTGCGCACAAAAGTGCAAGCAATTTTTTTTCACGTTACCTGTGCAGAGCCAATTTGTTTTAAAATCGAGGTTATTACACCTCTTGTCTCTTAGCGGGCTTAGCAGGGAAGCTAGTCTTCCGTTAATTGAAAATTGCTTCAAAACATTTGCAAGCCCAGGTCTATTTGTGTTCCTTGTATAGATATTTAAATGGTTTACCACCTAAGTTTCTTGTTTATTCTAATTTCAGTGTTTAAATTGTTCATATAATTATTACATCTATCCCTCAACGACTCTTGAGGCTCTTTCAATTTTCTAAAGGCTTATCTGAAAGCTCTACTTTTCTGAACTCTACTTTTAAGCTTGACAGCAACCTGTTTTTGGTTGCCCCCACCAGTTCATTTACCTCTTTCACACATTTTCAAAGATTTCTCCCAGGAGTTCTTATATTTAAAGAATCAAAATTTGAAGTTTTCTAGCCATACAAATTTGGTTCACATCGACAAATGGGTTTTGTACAAATATTTTCTAGGCCTTCTCTTAGACCTCTCGTGCTTAATGTGAATCCAACATGAATTATAGAACTTCCTTCAGTCCTCATTGACTCATGGATCTGGTGTAAACACAATTGTAGGCTTCCACAAAACTCCCCTGTTTATTCTGAATCAAATGTTAAAATTTTCCAACAACAAATTCTGTTAGCCCTTAGTATGTCTGTGGTGTTTGTTCACACATCAGCTGAAAACTTTTCAGACAACAAAACCCTTAAAAGTATGTCAAATCTTCAATAGGTGACTCCTCCAGATCTAAACCCCAAAGAATAAAAATAATTACACAGCTCTTTCATTTGAGGCCCAGGTATCGTATCTTCATCTGAAAGACTGCAGCAACAAAGCACTTGAGAAATTGGAAGATAGAAAACAGCAAAAGTTTCGTGCATCAGAAAGTATTCTTACTCCAACAACAAATTAACAAAATACAATTTATTGGCAACAGCTAATCTTCATAGATTTAGTCATTATCTCCACAGTCATGGTTCTTTTCCTTTCTTTGTTCGATTTAACGTCAGCATAAATTCCATAAAATTTCTGTGGAAGGTTCGAGAATCGCGTCTACATCATAATTATTGCTTGAAACACTCTTTGATCTAGATGAAGAACAAAAAACAATGAAGAAGTTATTCCATGGTTAAACAAAACACGTTTTAAAGAATCCATAGTCACAATTCAATCTGGCCACTTTTTTTAAATATAAATAGTTTCTCTCTCGAATATAAGATATGATAGCAAACAAATTCATTTTGTAGTCGATTTCTACCAGACTGCTGGCTTTAGATGGTTTTGTTTTGTGACCCTTCTTCCTTCATTGTTCAATTCTTACCATCCAGTAGATTTTGCTTCACCAGTCTTAAACATGCCTTTTAGAAATATATTTTTGCTGTCATGAACAATAACTGTATAAAGTTCACATGCTGACCCAATTGAAGCAACAGTTTTTTACCAATGACATAAAAAATAACAATGACAACAAAACTTTTCTTCTAGGTAGTGAAGGGCTGTTCTAAGAAGGTAGATTTTCATTAAATTTGTAATGGCATGTTTTTTAAAAGCACTTATTCGAACAAACCAAGAGGATTTTGGTATTTTGAGCTGTTTATACTAAGGGATGATGGAGCATTTCATTTGTGAAAAATCAGTGTATCTCATTTTGACAGATTTCATGGTATGTTTCTATTTGAATTACATTCGGTATATTCGGCATTGCACCAGCATTGCTGGCTTTATTGTTGTTCCATATATTGTGCCTTTTCTAGTTATGAATATAATAAAACCCAGAATTATGCTGAAAAAGTTTCTCACAAGTTGATTGATTTACTGACTTGCTTTAAGATTATATCATCTGTAGTCCTTTTATTTCAAAATATGTCAAAATGATAACAGGCCAAAAGCTAGCACAAACACACCAAATCAAATCAGACTTTTCAATAAAAACTAACCATCTAATGTAACCTCTTACCATTTCAGATGTGCAATGGAGGTGGATCAGAGCAACAAATTGCTAAGAAGAAATATGGTTCTGGTAATGAGCAGTTTTGAGTGAAAGGGTCACATAAAATGAACATTTGAAATCCAGAAACAGAACAAGACTTTAAGGATACATGAAAAAATATGTAAGATGTATCATGTTATGCTATTATCAAATTTTTGAGACAGTTTTTCGTTTGAATATAGATTCACACTTCATAACATATTCAATGCAAGACTTATTTACCAGGCTAATACTCTAAAAAGAAACTGTAACACGGTATCATCATCATTTACTCCTTATGTCATGAAAGGAAAGCGAAAACAGGGAATGTTGCAAAGGTCTGTGACTGTTGTAAAGTAAGGTTTGCGTCAAATGGTACTGCTTAGCGGCGTGCGCAGCGAATTACAACTCAGCACGTCAGCAATAAATCATATTATATTGGAGTATTGAGTAGAGAGATAAGAACATGCGATGATGTAAAAGTGATTTCAGTTATTAATATATATTAAAGTTTTGTTGATATGAAAAAGGATGTTTTCTCTCTGAATTCTGCATAGCCCCGTCCAGGGTTCAAAGTTTATAAAAGTGACATTACTACTTTTGCAACAGAGGGTGATGCATCAAGTTTCATCGGTGAGGGATCCATTAAAGATTGTTTAGAAACAGGGAAGAAGATATTAGCCCTGGTTGAAGCATTTTTGAAAGGTATATTTGTCTTTATCATAAAAATCATTAAATATTCTAAATTTTCAATTCTTAAATTTCAATTCTTAATCTATTTTAATTTTCAATTCTTGGAAAGTCAAACTTTTACTTTCATTTGATTAGAGGTGGAATGGTTAATTTCAACCATTGTTTTTCTGATACCAGTTCACAAAATCAAGCTAGCCAGATAGGATATTTGTTTATTTTATTAAATTTAAAACCTTTTCAGAATCTTAGAGTTCTTTTCATGAACATTGTCACAAAAATCTTATAGGTCTAGAAACACTGTTAAAACAAGTGATTCTGCCATCGGTCAACATCTTTTAGACAACCAAGATTGTGCAAAACTCTATAATGATGACATGTTTGGGATAATTGGCAGAGCTCGGTCACCCTTTAATCTAGCAGTTTTTAATTGGATCTAAATACAAACGAAAAAACTTCCATTTCCTAGACAGAAGGAGTTCGTTTTCTCTCTAGCACTCCAGTGGTAATTTTTCTTTAGGCTTGTGGCACTGATTGGTCAACTATATTGCTCTTTTGCTTGCATCTTTTGATTGGCCTATTTCGATCCACAACTGGGTATATATTTTCATGGTGTGGTCTTTCGGACCCTTATTCTGACGTTTTATGCTCTGAGGAGTGTCTGACGAAAAAGATTTTAGTGTGTTGTATAATGTTTGCTTTTTTCAAAGCCATTTTCAAATTCTGTACCCCAAAAAAATTGTTAAAAAATAATTTATGTCTGCTTTAGTTTATCGCTATGTATTCCTTTTACATTTTAGAAACGGTGATATTTAATATGCCTTTCCACTATAAAATCATTATTGTCTCTACGATGATTATTGAATCCATTTCAAGGCATCTTTTCCTGTAAAGGTTCCGGTAGAGGATACAATTTGGCAATGTTTTTGCACATTATTTGGTAAAGTTAATTTGAAAAAGTTTCCTATTCTTGTTTAGCAAAATAATAAACCACTATCATTAAAAGGATCATGATACAGCATGTATAAAAATCAAGGAAATACATTAAAACAATATTTGTAAATTGTAGTTCTTGTAAAATTTTGCAGAGTCAGGTGCGCAGTATGGAAAGATGGAATTATAATCAATAATATAAATGGGAAAACGAGCAAAGGTGCATGTGGTGTTACTACCATTCATAATAATTTATAGAAGATTTAGACTGTCAAAGCATACTCAAACAAAGAAGCATAAATAATGTTATATACCTCTTTCTTAGGGCCATGTGACATCTGTGTTCAATGATAGAAGTAATTTTAGATAGATTGTTTATCAAATTTATCTTAAAATAGGGAGGATTGCTTTAACATCAGGTAGAATTGAAAGTGAACTTCCTTATGTAGAAGTTTTTAATAATTTTTATGACTGAGTTAAGGACAAGGTCTTATTCAAAAGTCATTCAGGCCATTTTCTACAATTGTTTGTTGATGTGACACCTTTGTATAAAAAGTTTAAGTAACTCCGTATGATCCACCTTAAGTCAAAACAGCGTATTTGACAATTTATCCTGATGTTGGCCCAACGCGATGCCATTAACTTGAATATCTTCATGCAATGATCCCATTCACTAACTGCAGTTTCAGCATTGTTGAACTAAAACTTCCTTTGAAATTACATCAACAACTTTTGCAGATTTCTTTGCAGAATATCTTACAAATGAGAAATTTAGAAAGCAACAATACTTTAAGCTTTATTTTATTTAAAGCTTATTTATCAATGAAAATGATTATGTTGTGAAGATAAATGCTAATTTATCAATGAAGATCTTATGCTATGTTATATATCTTTCCATTTTTCCTTATAGCTAAAGTGCAGGAGATTTGGGAGAGTATAAAGGAAAAGGAGGTGCAAATTTTTTGGCCACCTGTCGCTGAAGAAAATGGCTAGGGAAATCGTTTCTGGAACGCAACCTGAAAAAACATTCAAAAGATATGGTTGAAGTTATTTATAGCTGCTGCTATTTATATACGGATGGGACAGAAGGGTTCAATGAAAATGGTAGCTGCTCGATAGTTTGTTCCTTAAGCAGTTTAATTAGGGGTTGGAAGATCAGGGTACCCTTTGAGTGATTAAAGTCAAATCGATAATTAAATGTAGATTGTTGAGTTATTTTAGAGTCTCGATTAGAAGTTCAGTACACTCTGTGACTTCTCTTCTACCTTTCCTTGAATTAAAATATTTCATGTGCCAATGATGCTCTTAAACTTCTTGATACAACTTTTAATAGAACGTTCCGTGGGCTGTTGTTGTTTTGGTTTGCTAACGCAGTCTTGAGCCAAGGTATGCACAGAGTAGCCGATTGGACCGACTGCTTCTTTGCCCAATTGGCACTCCCATAAAAGAGTGAAGCCCATGCAGTAAATCTCACTGCTGAATGAAAGGGATGCCGCACCTCTCTTTACCTCTCCTGGAAGTCGACATAAATTGCCAAAGCGCTGGACTAGTCTCAATCCACTTACTACGTATCCATCGTTTCCGTAACTAGCATAACGGAAACCACATAGAAGTGCTTTACCAGAGGATTGCTCAACAAGGATGTTCGATGGATTAAGGTTATTGTGCAGAATGTTCTTGGTTTTACAGTATAACACTGCTTCCACGAGAGCAATGGCAAAATTGCCGAATTTCTCTTCTGTCTCGAAGCTTTCCGAAGTCAGCCGCTCAAAGCCAATTTTGTGAGAAGAGAGTACTAATTTTGGTACTTCGCCTCTCACAACACCGTAAGCATGTGGCACTGCACGATGACTGCTAAGGATCATTAAAATATGGTATTCTTTGCATACCGCAGCAAACGTGGCTCCTTTATATGCTTTACAGCACAAACACTGCCTTTAAACAGGCAGTCATAAACGTTTGCGTTTGGTCCACTGTTGATCATTAACCCATAATTTAGTTCACTTTCATTTATTAGGCTAACTCCTTGCTCTAAAAGAGCTATATTAGACTGGAGACGATTATCTTGGGTGGCCAAAGATAGCAAATTATACTCTTGGTGGTTGAGAGCCTTGCCAATGTTATCCAAGAGCTCCCTCGAATGCAGACCACTTGCATAATGCATTCTCTCCTTGTAACCGGCGACAATGTTCTCTACCTGTCTCACCTCTCGCTTAGCGACCCTTTTCTCTTCAGCAAGCTATTCAATTTCCATTTTAGCTTCCTTTTTTGCAAGTTTACATGCTACGTCCTTACATCCAGCGGTGAGCTTCATGACTGTTTTCTATAAATAAAGATTAAACCAATAGAGGGTTGTCCTCTAGTTTTGACAGTGCTGATTCGAAATTAATTTTTGTGATAAATGAGATTTTCGAAATTTCAATCTTTAAGCTAAGCAAAATATCCCTTTATAAATTACCTTGACTGTTGTTTACGTTGCAGTTAAGTAATCGTTTTTTGGATACATCTTTTTCTACATTAAATTACACACTGATTTCTTATATTTTCTTTCACGCAAATCAGCAAATTAAAATAGATTTTTCGATTTTCAAGGGCTTTAAATTTGCAATAAATCAACTTTTCTAAAAACTCTATACCAAATCTATACCTAATTACTTGCAGTGTTTCGATAGCAAATTCATATTTGATTGTTGGCTGTTCAGTTGTTTCCCATGTACTACCTTGATATAAATGAAATAGAAAACATTTCCGTGCCCCCATTATATCCGACTTTAATAAAAAAAATCACATAGCAATCATGTAACATGGCTGTGTTTGTATTTTTACTTACAAAAATTTATGCTTAAATCAAAGCAAATGAATGGATATAAAACTGACTAGCTCCACAACCTTGATAAGGCAGCAAATCATAATGTAACTTCTTGTAGTTACCAGACAAGCATATAATTTATCCTTTGATTAGCTCAATATGGTGAATTTACACGGGAAAATGTATCACAAACAACAAAGACATGGAAGAGAATCTATCAACAGAAATTGATTAAGTTTAATTTAAGGATTATTTTTGAAAATTAATTTTGTTATTTTGGATTGGTTCAAGGAAAAAAAAGTTTAAAATAACTGCCCCTCTAGTAAACGTATCTCTCAAAAGCAAAAAAACATAACATCCATTTCTGGATCTAATACAGAATAGGGATAAGCAAGACATGATGTAATTGTCATTTACTGACAATATCTAACTGAGATTTATTTCATGCTTAAGTGAGCTACAACTAGGATCTTTTAAAATTATAAAAATGTCGCAAGTTCAATCAAGATGGATTGACCAAATTTACTTCACAAAATTTTGCATAAGCTCGAAGGTTTTAGCACATAATTCAATTAATGGCTTTGAAAAAAGCATATATTTTACAAAATATTGGCTAAATTCTTTTGTCAGCCGTTTTAACCATGTTGTAAAATATAAATATGTTGTAAAATGTTTCCTTTTTTCAAAGCCATTTTCAAGTTCTGTACTGCCAAAAAACTGTTGACAGAATTCAATTAATGGGGTCACTGAAATAGGTCTTACGAATTCACCAAAGAAACTTCATCGAAAAACTGATTGCTGGCAAAATTATTTCCTACTCTTTATGCATCTCGCCCTAAGTTGTAGCCACAAGAACTCAGGTAGATTCATACTGTGAACTCAAAAAAGAAAAAAAATGTCGTTTTATGTGTCTTGTGACCTATTTTAAAATCTATTTTACAATGTGTTGACTTTTGATGACAATAAAATTCATTCAAAGGCATTTGTCGCATGAAATATTTTGCAGCAAAATTTCGCAAGACTTTCTCACTGGAGATTGGGCTTAAGCAACTTCATGGCTGGCTGACGGGGATGGTAGGGGGCTCAAGGGCCCTTTTTCAAAAAACGGTGCATCATTTTCTGGCATTAAGGTCTCGTTCAGCAGGGCAATCCAATCAGGTCGGGAGTTTGGCTGGGGCTTCACATCTGTTTAATGATAATGCAGGTGTCCTAAGGTGATCTCAATCAGAACGAAAATCTCATGTAGAACAAAAGGGTAAAAGCTCACTTGATATTGATTTTCAGTATGAATACACACTGTGAAAGCATTGCTTATCGATCCCTTAGTCTTTACGAGTTTTAAGCTAGTGGTGTCAGAAAAGTTACCACAGGGATGATTACTGCCTCAATAGCCAGGTCTTCATCACCACCCTCCCACCCGAATGACAATATGTTACTAAATGGAGGAATGACACAAAGAAAACTTTTTCATATGTTAGGAAGGTTGTATGTAAAGATCATAAGTGTAATGACAGCGTGTTTATGTATAAAATGTTTTCTATTTTAATGTTTTGATTTTCTTCTTCTTTTCTTTTTTCATTTCAGCCTCACTTTGATGGTGTGTCTCTTCATCATCCTCTATCGTCATTGGTCTTTTTCGTCGCTTTTTCTTTTTTTCGTTTGTGGCATTGCTCTGTACAGTAGAAATACTGTTTGGAGTAGGAGTTGCAGGTTGGTTCTGGGGAACTGTTGTAGGGAGGGTGATGTTGTTGGCGGAGGTTGAAGATAGTTGGCATAGGTTTGTAATAACTGAGCCATTTGCAGTTGATTCAGTTGAGGTGGAAATTGTGGTAATGGTGAATCATGTGATGGGCAGGAAGATTGTGCTGTAGGAGGTGTTGGGATGTTGATTGCAGGTAGTGTAGCTTGCGTTGGTGTTGGTGATAATGCTGTTATAATATGTGATAGTGACTGAGTGGTCGTTGACGAGGGTGCTTGTGATGGTGATGGAGCTGGTTGTGGAGCAGAAGATGATGCTGTTTGAAGGATTGATATGAGAGAAGAGAGGTGGGATTGGGTAGGGGTTGTTTGGGTAGCCTTAGGATTGAATAATAAAGGGAGAAGATCTAAAATGTTACGAGTAGATTTGAATTTGGGCTCTTTATTTGGGGCAAAGGTTAGGAGATCTGCATAGCTTTCAGGATTAGTTATAAGGGTTTGGGCAACTTTCAAATTGATTCCAATGGAAAATAAAGCTGCTCCAACCTCCACACAGGCATCAAGCTAGTTGGATAGGTCTTGCGAAGGATTTAGGATTTGAAGGAGGAGGTTACGACCCTGGGTGTCATTTGGGGCTGCTGCAGGAGCAATGCCAACGGCTCAAGATTTCTTGTAAGTTTTTGTATTTTCTCAGCATCAAGCAACTGGTCATCTTGCATCAACACTGGCATATTGTCATTAACCGTTGATGAGAGTTCCGAAGTGGCAACATGCGGCCGGCGAAGCCATTCACAGCCCTCTGGTCTCAATCTGGAAAGTGCCACATTTTGTGAAGGGTATGGTTCTGCACGTCCATAAGGCTTCAAAAAGTTTTTCGGAAAATGATGGAAGTATCCTACTCCCTTCATTTTTTTTTGTTGGTGTGTAAGCCATCTGAAAAAATGAGATTATAGTTATCAGTATAATTATACTCATTAAGTTATGGAAGTGGTGAATATTGCTGAGAAATCTGTTGAAAGATTGTTTTTTTGATAGTGTGGACAGTAAGTTTATAGTAGTGAAATGAATACCTTACCCTGCAACTGGAGTGAAATGTGAAGGTGATAAGGGGACAAGAAAGTATAAGTCATTTAAAGAGCGTACTCTTGAGAGGGCAACATATGCCGTGCCAGCTGGTGTAGTGTCAGTATCTAGCCACAATACTACTTTAGGCAAAGTTTGGCCCTGTACTTTGGAAATAGTTGTAGCATACCCAGGTAGACAAGGATACTTTGTTACCGGAATATCATCAATGAGACTGGTCATGGGAAATATATTAATGGTATGTCCATTAGGGTGAGTAGCTATTATGGTTTGGTTGGATATACTGTGTACTGTTACTAGTTGACCATTAACAAAGCCGATCGCTTTATTGACATTTCTTGTTAACATTATAGTCATGCCCTTGTGTACAGGTAATAGAGATTCATCCTCTGCAACTACGAGGGCCAATGGATGATTTGTGAAAACATTGCTTATTATAATATTGTTGATGAAGGATGCTGACCGGCGTGTTACTGTTAGTACAAGGAAATCTGGAAGTTTTTTCAGGTGCTCGTAAACATTCTCTGAGACGGTACCTGTATGGCAAAGGATACTTTTGTACAAAATTTGACACAGAAAAAGAAAGTTAGAGAAACTTTTCCAATAAGAAACAAATTGTACCAAATTTCACATCAGTAGATAGAGGAGATTCTGCTCTTTCTAATGATATACACATTTGATATGTTTGGATAAACATTGAAGAAGATAGAAGCCAAAAACGAACGACACACCTTAATTTCCATAATGGCAGACTAATGACCATAATGGCTGACACTAGTCACGATTTTTGTAAATCAGAAAGTAGAAGAGATACGAAACTGAAACTGAGAGATTAGATACATAATGCGAAGAAAAATGTATTGCAACAAAAAAAATTGAATTCAGAACTGTGGGCGTGGACTTATGACGTCATGAACTTTGATCGATTTCCGTACTGAACCCTCATAACATTGAAAGGCCTTTATGTTAGACATCCTTGTAAGTAATGACTCGAAAAAAGTATCAGACTATCAAATCACAAAGTTACAACTTTCTACCAAGTTTGAACTGAATACTTTTTATAACATTCCAACAAAGACATTTTGAAATTACGTTCCTATACTTAAGCCTTATAACCGAAACTTTGCCCTGCCCTCACAGCCACACCGTGACCTGTACCCCAAAAATCTCTGGCATGTATTCATCTCTCATCAATGTCAATACGTTGGATACTCTGTAATGAAAAAAAAGTCGTTTCTAAAAAATAGAAATTTTTCCATACTTAAGCCTTATAAAACTGATGGACAGATTTTCAAAAACTCCTTGAGAATGATGGCAAATAAACTTTTGTGATGATAACTGACAAATGAGGACTACTACATCAGGTGGTAATTATTTCGATCTGTGTCATATCTCTGGAGTAGGAGAGTGAAGAAAATTTCCCTATACTGAAGCCTTATAGCATTGTTAGGCGAATAACTCCGACATCCTTCAGAATAATGACACATAAATTTAACACAATTCACATCCTGTAAGTATACAACTTTGTGCCAACTTATGTTAGAATAGCTTTTATAGCATTGTAACAATGACAATGTAAAGTTTTGTTCCCATACTTAAGCCCTACAACTTAAACTTTGCCACGCCCTTGCGCGAAATCTATAAGCTGGAACGAAAAAGTATGTCATATGCATCATACACTCATAGACCTCTACCTGTTGAACAGGTTGGGGAGAGAATCAAATTTTGGTCAAAAAAGTTACTACTATATCTATAGTAACATTAGAATCTGTCTTCATTAGCTGGATCAACACAGTGCAAGGCTGCAAGAATTGCACAATACCTTCTAAATGTTGGCAGAAACATTGACCCTAACAATCCGGAAAAAGGACATCATTTTGCTAATAGTTTTCCCGTGTGGGTGTCTTGACAATGCCCATATAAATTAGGCAGGCCAGAAACCTGCGAAACTCCATCATATCAATTTTTCTCCATGCAAGCTCACCATGAGACTGTGCCATGTAGCTTTTGCCAATCCCTTCACCATGAACAGCATACAAGTTTGAATTATTTACAATAGTTTGCATTAGCTGGAAAGGAAAGAAAAGAAGAAAAAAGCCCAGAGCTTTTTTCGGTTCTTGTCCTCTTCCCCACACAATGACTGGCCCAGTTTCTGCAACATTGTGGGCTGGAATGGGCTTTCTGGGGTTGTCTCCACATTACCCTTTCAATTGTGCCTCATCATTTCCATCATCTTCATGTTCAGTAGAACCATCGCTCTCATATTCGTCTTCATCAAGTCCTCTGGCATCAGCTGCAGGCAAATCCAGTGCAGTTTCTGGTACATTATCAGCACTTCCGGTGGACTTTTTGATTCTAAATATAAAAAGAACCTTGTAAAAAATGAAGTCTGGAAAGTTGGATATTGTGTAGCTATGACCTCCAGGTCAATTCAATATTGGCAAACTTCAATCTACCCAGTCAAAAAGCAAAAACGGGCAGACAAACAAAAAATGGAACGATCGGAAAGCTACTAAACTCGAATAATTTTAGAGAAATCCTAGCACCACAAAATGCTTACAATAAAAAATAAAATACTCTCATGAAAAAATCAAAATATCATTTACGTTTCCGTAGATCTATTTTTCCCATTATTCTCAAATATTCATTCGCTTTTACTCTTGAAACCTGCCTGCAATTTATCTGCTTCGCGTAATCAGCTGATTGTAGCCAACATGGCTAGGCCTGTTGCAAACAACAACACAAACGTAACGCATGGGCGATGATTTGTACATTGTATTTGTTTTAAATGGATCAGAATGATATCAGTGTGGATAATATTTATCTATTTTAGTCGTAAATTGAACTAAAATTCCTTACCTTTGAGGGGGTAACTGATCAACACCTCCGTATCTCCCTTCCCTTCTCCGTTTCGACCCACGTTGTTTTGGGGCATGGCAAGTCTCTGATTCCGGCAATACAAACTGGATCTCAACTTCTCTACCAGCAAGCAATTGACAGTCTATTTCATACTCTTCCTCTGAGTCCAAACCATTGAAGCTTTCCATATTAAATCGATCAAAAAATCGCGACGAAGGTAACAATCGTTTCGAATTGAACAGCAAAAATGGCGTTCATCTGTTCTAATCAACTCTCGCGGGATTTGTTAAAATATGCAATATAAGCGCATAATTCCATGGGAATAGTTGACAAAATGATTCTTGTATCACCATTGGTCAGTTTCCTGCATAAATTTTTAGTGAAAATTCAAAATAGCTGCATATTTTAATGAAAGTTTTCTCTATGGGGTATCACATGGTCCTTAAACGCAATATATTGCGCCTAGACAATGAAAGGGTTAATGGCACAAGAAAATGCAGGTCATTCAAAGAGTGCACTCTTGAAAGAGCAACATATGCTGTTCCCTCAGGAGTGCGTTCTGTATCTAGCCAAAATAAAATCTTTGCCAATGTCTGACCCTGCACTTTAGAAATTATTGTTGAATAGCCTGGAAGGAAAGGATATTTTGTGACCAGTATGTCATCAGTAACACTAGTCATGGAAAACACAATGATCACATGTTCATTGGTGATATTTTTTACTTTCAAGCAGAAAAACGAACAAAGATTAAAGTGGCTGTGTGACCTTTTCGCTATAATATTAAATAAATAATTTTACAACTCATCCTTTTATTATTTGCAACGAATTCATGTATTGTTAGTTCGTTCATATCACTAAAATGTAAAAAATAAAACTTCATAACACACTTAGGTCGAACAAGCCACCATAAAATTGATTTGTGGATTTGTCTGCCGACTTTAACTTACCTTTCGACGAGGTCCACGGATGTGTAATATCAGTTATTTATTCAGGCTACATATGTTCTTATTAACAACTTTTCCTTGTTGTATGGTATTGGTTTTCATCTATTTCCTTTATTCATCTTCACCTAAATGTTTTCAGCATTCTGAGAATATGGCGAAAAGCTCAATCGCAGCCTTAGGTCATTGCAAGGCTGTTTGCCTAGGCCAAGGTACCAAGAAGCAAAAATATCACTTTAAAACTTCACCTGTGAAATGCAATGTTTTGTTCTCCAGGCTGAAGATCCTTTTTCATTTTCCAACAGTTTGTGCACCTGTACGCTGCACACAAAACAACCATGACCAAATTTTGTCAAAAGCTAAGCCATTCTAGCCTTCCTATCTCTATGTACTGTAGCCTTAAAGCATTGTAAGGCCAATGAGTGCAACATCCTTCAGAATAATGACACAGAAATTTCACAATACTTGCAACTTATGGAGATACAACTTTTTGCCAATTTATAGAAGAATACCTTTAATCTATAACATTTTGTAACAGTGACAATGTAAAGTTGTATTCCTGTACTTAAGTCATATAACAGAAACTTTGCCACACGCTCACAGCCCAACCGTGACCTGGACCCTAGAAATCTTTGGCATGCATTCATCTCTCAACAATGTTAATATGTTTGAAGAAGATTGGTTGGAAACAAATTTTCGTCAAAAAAGTTATCACTATAATATAACATCCGCCACAAAATTCATCTCATTCGGCCCACCCTCCCAACCCAAATTATATATCTTACTCAAAGCAGAAAAAGACTCAATAAAATTTCGGTTTGAGCAGAAAAAAACAAATGGCAAGTCTATAAAAAAATAAATTCTAAAAGTCATTTTCCTTTTTCTCTTTCCTTTTCCATTGTTCTCTTTAGGAATATCTTCATCATCAGAGAGGACACGGCGTTTTCAATTTTTGATGCGGTTTGACACTGTAGGACAGTTGGGTAGAGTGGTTGTGATAGTAAAGAAGGGGAGGAGGTTGAAAAAGTGGGCGATTGCTTGATAGATCTGGAGAAATTGTTGTTGTTGAAGTTGTTGTGGTGAAAGTTGGTTTGTTACGGTTTCTGCAGAAGTGGTTGTAGACATTAATTGGGATGAAAGTTGGTTTGTTACGGTTTCTGCAGAAGTGGTTGTAGACATTAATTGGGATGAAAGTTGGTTTGTTAAAGTTTCTGTTGAAGTAGTTGTAGAAAGTAGGTAGAGGCTAAGTGTCATAACCTATTTGGTGTTCATTAATTATTCATGAGTTTCAGCGATCACTTGTTTGTGATTGCTCCCATCACTTATTATTGATTGCTCCCATCACTTATTATTGATTGCTCTAATCGCTTTGGCGCCAAAATTTACTTTTTATCAATGGCGGACATTGTCAACCACACAGCTGAAAATCCCAACCAGCGACTCTACAAAACCTATGAAGAGGCACTGAAGAGCATAAGAGACTTCGAGATAGAAACAACAACAAAATTTGTTGTTTGGAGAAAGAACAAGCAATTTGGCTGCAAAGGTATTGTATTTCCATTAGATGACTTTCCTTATTTGTAGGCCTAAGCTCCACAATGCTTCCTTTGAATCCAAATGACGAAGCCTAGCTGGCTTCCATTAGCCTACTTACCTACCTTCCTAGCCAGATTGACTAGAAATGAAACAAGCTTGCCTTATTGAGACAGGATTGGATAATTAAATGCCTCCCTCAGGATCAAGATAGGCCTAACCTTTCAGTGATAACAGTTAGGAGGGCCAGTCCAGGCTTATTGCAAATCGGAATTTATCATAGCTGTAGGAGCCAGTGGGCATTTGGGGCATGGGTTTCTTAAAAATTTAACAGCAATGAACAAAAAAGTTATTTCCAGGAGGTGCTCCTTTGTTTTAATGAAAAAACTCCCCTGCAGTGTTTGTATGAGTGTACCCCCAACTTCTAAATTTGAAATTGTTTTGTAAATTCTGTTATTTTCTGTAAATGTTTATTTTTGGACAGTTGCTAGCTGAGTTCTGGTTTCCAAAGGTCCTTTAAATTAAACTATTCAAAACAGTAGTAAATAAAAATATATGGTGTTGGAAAATATTAGCACATTAGAACATATAATTTATGTTTATCATCTTAAGCAATACAAACAATGGAAAAAGAAACATTACATAGAGTTACAATTACAAAATCAGCAAATGGATATAATGACTTCAATTTTGTAAAATAGGCCATATTTATTGGCAGTAACAAGTAACTATCAAATGCAATATTAACAAAAAATTTTCAAACATCCTCAAATCTTTTATTTTGCACTTCACTCAAAGGACACAAGGTTGTCTGGCATGAAAGAGCAAAGGATGAGAATGATTCTGGAAGACATAGCATTGGCTATGATGGAACTCCATTCTTCATTAATGGTGAGGTAATTCTGGAATGTCAACATGCAACCGAGAGACATGAATCTTGGCGAAATCTCCAGAAAAAGGGCGAAGATGAAGTATAACTATGTTTACCTATGCCTATTCTTATTCTTTAAATTTAAATCTTCATACCTTACTTAACCATACATCATGCTTTTTGACTTTGTATATGCATGGAATGAAGGCACTGAGTTTACTGACCTGATTTTTGTATATTTATAACTGAACTTGTGATTAGAAAATATTTTTGGTCGGAGTCAAAATACCATGTTGTGAGTAAACTTTCAATGATGAACTAGTTCTATTCTTGTGGGAAAAACTGCAAATCAGTTCTTGCAACTTTTCAAACAGTTTCAGTACAATTATTTAATTATGTTAGGTCTGTACTGTAGGTAAGCAGGGATTAAGCCAAGGAAGTTCTTAAAACTTTGTCAGTCTGATTGAATTTTAAAGGTCTTAAATCTTAAATCTTATTCTGTTTGATAGAAAGACACTTTTACTTTGCTGCTTTGAAATCAAATACTTGATTGTCAACTGACATTGTTTTTTCATCAACGATGATTCTGTATTACATATTGCAGGTTCAGCATAGAGACTTCAGCCTGCATAAGAAAAGAAGATTCCATTTGCAAGATACAAAGAAACTTGATTGTCCAGCCAGGATCCACATGAAAGATATTGTTAGATTCATTGATTTCAAAGTGAGATGTTTTCATTTACCTTTTAATCTCATAAGGAGGACAAAATCCATTAACACCCAATCCTGACAATCTTTTATTTAACCGTCATATTCGGGTTTTTCTACGTAAATTAAATGATGTTACTATGGTTCTCTGATTATATCAGAAAGTTGATTTTGCAACCATAACCTACTGACAGACTGGATTCTAACCCCATAATCACTATTTGGTTGTGACAACAAGGGGTTATAGGCTTCAGAATTCTTCACTTTTGCACATTATCAGGTCACCTCATCTTAAAATTGTCTCAATTTTTTTAGATTCAAAAAGAGACACCTCACTTCGGAAAAGAGGCATCAAAGACTATAAGATCAACCATTGAAACTGGAGCAGAAGTAAAAGTTGAAAGACGAATCTTTGTATCTTACCCTAGCCCTGAGGAACATAAATTTCATCCTATTGGTGCTGTAAGTTTCTAAATTAAGAACTGGTCTTACACACATTAACTTAACACACATTTTTATAATATGACAAGAAGTTTTGAGACATACGAATTAATGTCAGATTTTCTAAACAACACATGATATGCAAAAAACCATGATAAGATGCACAAGGCCTGCACTTTGGTTCACTTTAAAGAGCATGTGACTCATTTCACCTTTTTTCTGATAGAGATCCTCTTTTAGAGTGTCTTGATAAACTACTTATACTCAAGACACTTATTTTGTTTTGCCACAAACCCATATATTGTTTAAATTTTGTGTTCAAATTCAAGATCTTTAAACATCTCATTATATTTTGTGTTCTTGTCAATTCACCACTTCCATTTTGTTCCAGGAAGCAGACATAGCACAACAGGTAGATACAAGGAATATTGACTTAATCCATCTGAAAATATCAGAGGGCATCAGAAACGTGAAAGAGATGAAGAGACACATAAAGTGTTATGTCAAAAATTACCTGTTCAAAGATCAGAGTCTACCTGCACCAACTAATCGAAGGTTTATCCTTCAAATGTACCTGTAAAGAATCACATTTATTTTGCCACTGTTCATCTGCGGTTCTCCAAGATTGATTAAGTTAATCTTGAGAAAAAAATTGAAGAATGGAAGAAGAAGTGTCCGCGTGACTCCTTTTATTACAGAAAATATTCAGATATCAAACCTGATTGTGACCTATACCAACAACTTGGCAAGCTGAAAGACGATGCTGATGTCACAGATTATATCAGCATCAAACTGATAACTTCAAGTAACAGGCTACTCTTGATCTATCAAAGTTTATGGCAGAAAAAACTTCTTCGTCGCCACGAAAATGAACTGAGTATGCTAGATGCAACATATAAAACAACTAGATATTCGCTTCCTTTATTTTTTCTCGTTGTTAAAACCAACACTGACTATCAAGTTGTTGCATCATTCGTTGTTCAAGATGAAATACAAGCATCAATAGCAGAGGCCTTACAAATGACCCACAAATGGTGCCCTTAGTGGAAACTAAGATATTTCATGGTTGATAAAAGTGACACCGAAATTAATGCAATCACCAGGATCTTTCCAGGTATGTAAGATATTAATTTTTTTTAAGGCATGATGCTCATATACCCATAAAAGGTGGTTAATATTATCAGTCTGCTCCAAATTCGCTTTTCATCTGATCTCTTCTGATTTTTATTATATTCACAGAATGCCGAGTCTATCTTTGTGATTTCCATCAGGAGCAAGCATGGGAAAGATGGCTGTCTTTGATGGAACATGGGGCTCGCAATCATCAAGAAGAAATCCTTTGCAGACTTCGAAGAATTGCCACTGCAATGACCAGTGTCATGTACCAACAGTCAGTAACAGACTTGAAGAGCAGCGATGTTTGGAAAAATAATATCAAATTTCGGAATTGGTTAGGTTAAACTTGGCTTCCAGATCACGAGGTGGGCTTATCAAGTACAATATTCATTAGTATATTCATTATTGTTAAAATACCTAGCCTAGCAATTATGATCAGACGTTTGGGGCATAACTATTTATCAGTAATCATATCTGAACAAGGTTCCATTGCAAACCGGAATAGCGCAATGCCATACTTCTTTTATCGAATTTGTCCCAATACTTTTTGAACTTGAGTGTATATCTTAAATTTATGGTTCTTCAATTGACTTTTTGCTTGATCCATGAGCAAAAAAGCGGTGATCTGCTTCCTCCGGGTTCGCTAGGCCAGTCGAGAAAAATGAGCAAATAGTTGGCTAGGCGTGTTTGAAAAGCTTTGTTGAAAAATCATAGCACTCTTCCATACGATTATCAAATTTCATTGATCTTCAGGTGCTGGTCTCTTCCTGTTTGAGGGCTTAAAACAAGCTCTCGTCTTCGCGCAGTCACTCGCAGCTTTACGTTGCCATTATGACAACAGTAAGCAGGTATGGTCAGTGGTTTAAATAAGTTCCAATGGGTTCGAGAGATGGGTTCCAAGAGGGTTCTTTTGTTTGTAGCAGAAACAATATAAGACAATCGATTGCCATGGCTATGACAGGGTTCCTTTCTTAAAAAATACAGTATGGTACAAAGGGTTGCCTTGGCTACGACAGGGTTCCTTTCTTTAGAGGAATATAATACTCTACAAAAGATTACCATGGCTACGACAGGGTTCCTTTCTTTCACAATACCATATTTAGAGAGCAGTAAAGGTTTTGGTACAATAGGCCATTTGACGTTGGGACTCGTTGCGATTTATTCCAAAGTAAAGGGAAAACAGGTGACAGGGCTCCAGAACCCTTGGAACCCGGTCTGAATCCGCCACTGCTAGACGATGCATCTGGAGCAAGAGTTAAGATTTGAATCTGTTCAGGATAACGTGCAATGACAAGCCTTTCCTTCATTGCTTCATGCAGTCTGTCTTGCTCAGATGCTTTTTGGTGGATCTCATCATTTTGTGTAGCTGAATTCAAGTTATCCAAGGTAGCAACACCCACACTGTGAGCACTAGATAACTTTGTTTGCAATGTTCCAACCACTCTGTCGAATTTTGCTCTGGCACTTGAAGCTCGGCTGTGCTGGGCTATCCCATGCAGGTTTACTGGTGAGATACCCATTGTCTCTAGACTGGTGTTTGATCTTTTCTTTAGGGTTTCACATGGGTCAAAATCGTTTGATTCATGTCTTGCATCCATATCACTTTCATATATCTTATTAGAATTCTCAACCTCATATTCTGATTCAGTGTCAGAAAAAAAAATTTCACAATACTTTTTCACACACTGACAACACAGCTATGTTCCAGGAACTACATGAAATTCTTTTTCTTTCAATTGCCTTGCCATAAGAAGGGTTTTTCCTGTTTGCATTAGTCAACTTATAGTGTCTCTTTTTTTACAAATGGCCTACACACAATCAAAAAAAGGAAAGGGAGTTGGTTACTTAAACCATTTTCCAAAAAACTTTTTGAAGCCTTATGGCCGCGTTGAGGCATATCCCCCAGAACAAGTAGCCCTTACACGCCTAAGGCCAGAAGGCTGCGAATGGCTGAGGAGGCCCCTCTTAGACGACAACAAGAAAATGGACTTCACAAGGAACTTACAACCTGTGGCACAGCTGTTGGCTCCTTTTCACAAGGAAAGTCAAACTGTGCCAAATGATGTCCAAAGACGGAATCTTCTGCTGGCCCTTTTGAATCCCGGGAATACATAAGGAGCGCAACTGGACGAATGTGTTGAGCTTGGTGCGGCACTTTTTTCAATTGGAATTAACTTCAAGGTGGCACAGACACTCATTTCAGATCCTAATAACTATGCCGACATGATAACTTTTGCACCCAACAAGGAACCGACTTTCAAGACTACGAAAAATATAATTGATTTGCTCCCTTTACTACATAACCCCAAACCAACCTCCACAATTTCATCACCCAATAGATTATCGTTAACCTCACAGCTTCAAACACAAGAAACCACATATCCCAATACAACATCACCCCAAGAACTCTCTACAACAGCAACAACGGAATCCTTGACAAACCAACTGTCAACGCAACCACTTTCTACTGCTACTTCAACAGAAACATATACCAATCGACTTTCATCCCAACTTATGTCTACCACTTTTGCAGAAACTGTAAACAATAACTTTTCACCACAACAACTTCAGCAAAAACAACTTCTTCAAATCTATCAAGCCATCGCCCACCTTCTTCCACCACCTCCCCCTCCTTTACCGTCACAATCACTAAACCTAAACTCTCCTACAGTGCCACCGGAACCGACAACCACGATCATTCACAAAACTAACAAAGAAGACAAACAAGAAGTGAAGCCCAATCGTACCAAAAAAAGAAAACGCTGTGTCATCATCGACAATGAAGACATACCCCAAGCAAAAACCAATGGTAAAGGAAAGAAGAAGGATAAATGACTTTTAAAACTTATTTTTTTAATAGAATTGCCATTTGTTTTTTTTCTGTTCAAACCGAAATTTTATTGAGTCCTTCTCTGCTTTGAGTAGAATATATAATTCGGGTTGGGAGGGTGGGCAGAACGGGATGAATTTTGTGCCAGGTGTTATCCCTGTGGTAACTTTTCTGACACCCCTCGCTCTGGTGTTGGTTCTAAGTATCTTGCATAGTTTCAGAGAAAATTGTATTCATACAAAGATAATTCAAGATTTTTGGTTTCAAATACAAAATCAGAAATTGAAGAGTTTACTTTGTACAGTTGAGATTTTAAAAAAAAATACGAAACTAAGAAACTAGGAAAAATCAAATATATCAATTAGAAAGTGAACCACACCAGAAAAACAAGTTTTTTGGGACATTTGAAAACACTTTTGAGTTCTTTAATGCCGCTGAAAGTTTGAACTTACAAAATTTTTCACGGAAATATATTAAGCAGCAAAATGAAAATTAACATTTCAATTGTGAATAAAACATGAACCAAATACTTTTTTCACAATTGCTGACCATATTTGAACTTGCCGTACCATAAAGAATAAATTGTGAAATCCATCATGTCATACACACCATTTCCGTCCTATCAACATGCCCCATTCTCATTCTTTATAAAGATTTTTGTCAACAACAGCCGCTTTCCACTAGGAACAATAAAACTGTCCAGGCTGAAAACATAATGTCCTGCAGCCATTGCATTTCTGATCTTTTACGCTTTACCTTGTCTCAGCAACATAGAATTCAAGATGATATTCTGCTTCATTTTCTACATTATATTCGCTATGACGTGCCAACACAAGATATGATAAATAAACTATGCAAAGATCGCATTCTTCCTGATAGTGATATACTTCAGGATAATTTATATGACATATTGAAATGATTCCCACATTCTCTTGTTCTTACAGTAACTCGGCGTACAGCTTCTTTTGCTAATGATGTTATTGTCAGAAATGCTTTTCAACAGCATCCATTAGCTCTGGTTGTTGCAGACGATGAATCCCTTATTCCAATACATAAAGACATGAAACTCATGTTTACAGGCAATGTCAATAAATCCATTGGTTTTGTTAACGGCCAATTTGTTACTGTCCAGAGCATTTCAAATAAAACAATAATAGCCATTCATCCCAATGGACACGTTATCAATGTGTTTCCTATGACTAGTATTATTGAAGACATACTGGTCACAAAATACCCTTTCCTTCCAGGCTATGCAACAACAATTTCTAAAGTGCAGGGTCAGACATTATCAAATGTTATATTGTGGCTAGATACAAAAAACACTTCTGAGCGGACGGCATATGTTGCTTATTCAAGACTGCACTGTTTAAATGACCTGCATTTGCTTGTCCCATTGACACCTACACATTTCACTTAAGTTGCACTTCAAGGACCATTGCTTTTTAACTAATATTTTGTTTCCCACTTATATTATGGCTAGATATATTATAGCTATATTAAGGCAAAGGTTATATTATGGCTAGATACAGAACGCACTCCTGTGGGTGCACTCTTTGAATGACCTGCATTTTCTTGTGCCATTAACACCTACACATTTCACTCCAGTTCCATTTTTATGACCATTGTTTTTCACTTAATACTTCGTTTCTTATTTTCAGATGGCATACAAACAGAACAAAATAATGAAAGGTGTTGGTTACTTCCACCATTACCCGAAGAACTTCTCAAAGCCTTACGGACGGGCAGAGCCCTACCCTACTGATACTGTGGCACTTTCTTGTTTAGGGCCAGAAGGCTGTGAGTGGCTTCCTTGGCCTCATGTTGACATATCAGAACTTGCTTAACAATAAAAGACAACCTGCCGGTTTTGGATGCAGATCTTGCACTGCTGGATGACAGGAAGCTTTCCTCGTTCAAACAAAACAGAAAAATTGGCCATACTGCTGCAGCAGTTCCACAAGGGTTCTTCAGTGATTCCAACTGATGCGGCCCGAAGAGATCTTCTTCTCAAAATTTTGAATCTCTCAGCAGAGCTGTCGTCTCAACTGAGCTCCTGTGTGGAAGTTGGTGCTGCCCTGTTTTCCATTGGAATAAATTTTAAAGTTGCACAGACCCTCATTACTAACCATGAAGAGTACGCCGATTTAATTTCATTTGCCCCAAACCCTGAACCTCCTTTCAAATCTTTCAATTCCAAAAACTTATAAGACCTTCTACCGTTACTTTCAAACCCAAAATCCAGACAAGCACTACCCTCAACCAACCTTTCTTCCCTGATATCAATTTTACAGTCTCCAGAAAACCCACCCTCTACAGTTCCTTCTTCAACAACATCTTCATTGACCACCCTTCTAACAAATACATCGCCACCATCTTCAACACCCCAAGCAACAACAACACAGCCATCGCAACCAGCTCCCAAACAGTTCCCTTTCCCTGCTGAAATGTTTCAACTCTTTGCACGCAGCAGTTCCACAAGGATTCCTACAAAACCAAACAGCACCTGTACCTGCTGCTGACTCAGTTGCTGCAGGAGCAGTGCCAGAAGCAGCAGATACAATGCAACCGAAGAAAAAGAAGAGAAAGTCCAAAAAGTTGGACAGCGACAATGAAGAACAGCCAAAAACAAAAGTGGCAAATCCAAAAAAAGATTGACTGAAAAAAGATAAACATTCTGCAGTTGAAATAAATATTTGTAAGCAACTGCAGGTGAATGGCACGTTTATATTGCGAGAATAATTATTTGTTTCTTCAATGACACTATCTTCATTTTGTGAAATCTAGTAATTAGGGAGGGAGGGTGGGGATAAAAACATGGCTATTGAGGCAGTGGTCATTCACACATTCCATAAGTTTTTAACGTGAACTAGGTACATAGCAAGGTATATCTTCTTACTAGAGTATGTAACATACTACATGGACTATTCCTAAGCGTTACTATATATAATAATAACTTTTTTGATCAAAATTACTTTAGATCCAGAAGTTGGTTGAAATGTTGACTTTGTTGAAGCAATTATCTAGGATGATTTTTAGAAAAATGTCTCCGGCAGTTTTCTTGCTAGGGCGTGGTAAAGTTGTTGCTGTAAGGCTTAAGTATGGAAACATATTTCCATATAGAAACTGTTTCTCTGTTATAAAAGCACATGTCTTGTAACTTGGCACAAACTGAAAGAGTTTTCTGTTCTAGCTTTTCCAAATTTTATGTGTCATTACTTTCAAGGATGTTTGACTTATTGCCCTATGAAAGATATAAGGGTTCAGTACTGGAAAATTTTCTTTCCTTCCCAACTCCATAAATATGACGAATATTTCCACTACTACCACCTGGTGTAGCAGTACTTGATATTCCGGAAGTATCATTTAAAATTATATGTCATCTCTGTCAGGGAGTTTCCAAATATCACTTACTGCCTAAGGCTTAAGTATAGAAATCTGGGCATTTTATGACCAAGAATTTTTGAACCCACACTTATTCAAGCACATTGAAATTTTGACATATGATGGTATTAGCTTAACTTGTACCTGCTGCCAAATTTTTTGTCATTCTGCTCAAAGGTTTTCTTTATATTGGCATGTTGATCCTATAATACTTCCCTACAAAAAAATATTGTTCAAGCGCCTCCTCGAGAAATATGACACAGATCTCCCTTGCTATTGCATCCTGTATCTTTCTTCAAGATAGTGGCTTATTTGCTCTTACGCTAACAGAGTTCCAAGCAATTTCCATCTTTATTTTGTAAGGCTTCAGTACTGACAACCTTTCCCGCTTATGACGTCATAACTCCTTATCCCTAGCACCAATCAATGCGTTACGCACTATATGAGGTGTAAGTTTCATGCTAATTGCTGCAGCGATATTTCTTCTAGACTACATTTCCTGACATAAGCAAAGTGTATAGAAAACGCAACTCGCTGGGAGAGAGAAAGAACGCCATTTTCTTTACATTGGCTTTATCATATAAAATACAACGTTATGACTTCCTAATATCTGCCGATCTCGGTTTCTTTTCTATTTTATCCAAATTTGCAAAGTAATAAGTACTGTTTCTTAAAAATTGCGCTCTAAAGTCATCATGTTTCATTTTCACACCAATTGTGCACCGAAGTCAGCACCTTCTTTAAAGTTGGGCTATATTTTTCCTCTTCCACATAACATCTTTCCAATTCTACCCAATGTTTTCAGAACTATTTATGAGAATGTCTCTTTCTAAGTCACCCAAACAATCAAGAACTGGGAGTATACAATTCTTCAACCAGTTCCCAAAGAACTTTCTTCGTCCATATGGACGTGCAGAAGATGCTCCAAGCGACCAAACAGTTTTCAAAAGGACGAGTCCCATGTCTTGCGAGCTCCTTGTCCGTCCCCACGTTTTTCTTTCTGAATTTTCAGAAACTGTAAGGGAAAATTTGGAAATTGTGGAAGACAGTCATCTCTTTAGAAAAAAGAAAGTTTCTTCCGCACTGAAAGATATTCATATTTTGTCGGAGGAACTGCAGCCTTTTAATACGAAAGAACCTACTGCAGTTCCCAACAAAGAAAATGCTAACAGGGTTATTAAAACTGTTGTTGCTAACGAAGTCATGGCAACGTTCATGGAAAAAGCATTTCTTTTGGGCGGTGCACTATTCACAATGAGCGTGCAACTTGTCCATTTACCTATTTCCATGTGCTATTACTGTACCAAGATTCAGAGGATATAATGGGAAAAATTTTTCTCTGAAGATGATTATATGTTATAAGGCTTAAGTACGGAAAACTTCACTTCCTGGGAGAGTGAACCATCATTCTCTTATTCTGCCAAGAGTTTTTCATTGTTCTTTCTGAAACTTTCTGTGCCAATGCACCTTGGTATGTACTATTACTGATCAGAGTTTCATTCGATTTCATAAAGAGACATTCACGGAAAATGTCATTCACTTTTCATTGGCTTAAGTATAGAAAGTTGTTCCGCATTGGCGTTTTTTTAGATTTCTCTAACTCACAAACCCTGATAAACACAGAATCCAAATTTCGTACAGATATTCAATGCGTTACGCACTATAGAAGGTGTAAGTTTCATGCTAATTGCTGCAGCGATATTTCTTCTAGACTACATTTCCTGACATAAGCAAAGTGTATAGAAAACGCAACTCGCTGAGAGAGAGAGAAAATTACTAAATCTGTGAAGATTAGCAGTTGTCCATGAAATGTATTTTGTTAATTTGTTGTTTGAGTAAGAATCCTTTCTGATGCACGAAACTTTTGCTGTTTTCTATCTCTCAATTTCTTAAGTGCTTTGTTGCTGTAGTGTTTTAAAAGCTAATTGTGACGAAGATATGATACCAGGCCCTCAAATGAAATAACTGTGTAATTATTTTAATTCTTTGGAGTTTAGATCAGAAATCGTTAACATTTTTTATGAATTAACATACTTTTTTAGGAATTTTTATTCTTAAGAAATTTTCAGATGATGTTTGTCTAAACAAGCACCATGGACCAATAACGGCTAACAGGAATATTGTGTTGGAAAATTTTAATATTTGATTCAGAATAAACAGGGAGCTTTGAGGGTGGCCCGCAATTATGTCTTAAAACAGCATCACAAGTGAACAAAGATTGAATGAAGTGCTTTAAAATGAACATTACAGTTCTAAGAATGACCTTAGAAAATATTTAAAAAAGCCCCTTTAAGTCGACAAGGGCTAAGGGTGTACGACTAGAAAATTTTAAAATTTGTTGGAGAACTTTAAAATTTGATTCTGACTAAATAGGAGAACTTTTAGGAATAACCCATGAAATTATGTCAACGAGGATTAATAATTGGTGGGGGCAGGCAGAAGCATGTTGTTGTCAAGCTTTAAAGTAGAATTCAGAATAATAAGCAGAGTTTTTAGATAAGCCTGCAAAGTATTTCAACGATTCATCAAGAGATAAAAAAAGATGGACACTTAAAAACATTGCAATTAGAATAAACAGGAGAAATGAAGAGGGTAACACGTGAAAATATTTAAACGAGGACCACGAATCATCAACGACACTCAAACAACAAAATACCCTGTTCTCCCAGGCTATGCAACCACGATATCTAAAGTCCAAGAGCAGCCATTAAGTAAAGTTATTTTATGGCTCGATACTGACAGCACTCCCGAAGAAACAGCATATGTTGCATTGTCCAGAGTTAAATCGTTGACAGATCTCCTTTTTTTCATTCCTTTGTCACAAAACCAGTTCTGCCCTGTTGCCAATTAATTTTTTTTTATTTTCTAGATGGCTTACATTCATGCAAAGAAGCTCAAGGGAGTTGGCTACTTCCGACACTTTCCGAAGAATTTTTTAAAGCCCTACGGACGTGCCGAAGGGTTCCCAGCTGATCCAATTGCACTCTCAAGACTTGGCCCAGAAGGATGTGAGTGGCTAAGAAGACCACACGTGGCAACGTCTGAGCTTTGCTCCACTATTACTGAAAATATTCCCTTGCTGCAGGAGGACGGTCTTCTCTTAGACAAAGATAAAATCCGCTCCTTCCTCTCAAACATACAACCACTTGCCCTCACTCTTCAAAATTTTCACAAAGACTCTCTCACAAGCCCTTCGGACCTTGACAAACGTTCCCTTCTCTTAAATCTACTAAATCTCTCTCCAGACCTTGACTCCCAGCTCAACTCGTGCATCGAGATAGGTGCAGCTCTTTTTTCCATTGGCTTTAATATACGAGTTGCCCATCTCCTCATTTCAAACCCCGAAAAATACGCAGATCTACTCACCTTTGCCCCAAATCCAGAGCCACCTTTCAAATCTTCGAAAAAAATTTTAGATCTCCTTCCCTTGCTTCATCATTCAAAATCAACACTGCCACCTTCTTCAACGAACATTGCCCAATTAACCTCTTTGCTACGCTCTTCAACAACACAACAAGCCTCTGCCACATCAACATCCTTAACTTCCCTGCTCACAAATAACCCAACGATCCCCTCTTCCATCTCCACTCAAGAAGTGCCATCTCCATCATCGCAAAGCAGCACCTCATCCCATCTTCTTCATCCCACTCCCGCTTCTCAACAGCACCTCTTTCCAGTACCTCAACTACCTTCCCCAAGTCAACTCATGCACATATACCAACAGGCCATGGCTCAATATCTTCAATCTCCACCACCTCCACCTCCTCCTACAACTCCACCTCCTCCTACAGCTCCACCTCCTCCTACACCTCCACCTCCTCCTACAGCTCCTACTGCTCCTGGATCTTCACTGGCTTCTGCACTGTCCCTACCTTTATCAACTCCTGCAGCTGCACCGCTTCCTGCACAGAGGAAACGAAAACGACGGGTGATTGCAGACGAAGATGATGAAATTCCTGGCAGTAACAGTTCCTGCAAAACATCGTCTACAAAGAAGAAGCAAAAGAAACAATAACTTTATAGACATTAAATACGCCTTTCTCCGACTATTACATTGTTTTGCATAAAACATACACTTAGAAAATGTTTTCTCTCTTCGCCTTTCTTCTTCAAGTACAAAAAAAACAAGGGTTGGGAGGGTGGGTATAAAATGATGCAAATAGAGTCTCTGGTCATCCCTGTGGTAACTTTTCTGACACCCCTAGCTCTGGTGTTGGTTTTAAGTATCTTGCATAGTTTCAGAGAAAATTGTATTCAAACAAAGATAATTCAAGATTTTTGGTTTCAAATACGAAATCAGAAATTGAAGGGTTTACTTTGTACAGTTGAGATTTTAAAAAAAAATACGAAACTAAGAAACTAGGAAAAATCAAATATATCAATTAGAAAGTGAACCACACCAGAAAAACAAGTTTTTTGGGACATTTGAAAACACTTTTGAGTTCTTTAATGCCGCTGAAAGTTTGAACTTACAAAATTTTTCACGGAAATATATTAAGCAGCAAAATGAAAATTAACATTTCAATTGTGAATAAAACATGAACCAAATACTTTTTTCACAATTGCTGACCATATTTGAACTTGCCGTACCTTAAAGAATAAATTGTGAAATCCATCATGTCATACACACCATTTCCGTCCTATCAACACGCCCCATTCTCATTCTTTGTAAAGATTTTTGTCAACAACAGCCGCTTTCCACTAGGAACAATAAAACTGTCTAGGCTGAAAACATAATGTCCTGCAGCCATTGCATTTCTTATCTTGTACGCTTCACCTTGTCTCAGTAACATAGAATTCAAGACGATATTCTGCTTAATTTTCTACATTATATTCGCTATGACGTGCCAACACAAGATATGATAAATAGACTATGCAAAGATCGCATTCTTTCTGATAGTAATATAGAGACCAGAGGTGAGAGGGGGAGCATTATCACCTGAACTGGCAATTAACCAGACTAACTTTTTCTGACTCAACTTTTTGTGTAGATTACGAATCCGGATGTTGCTTTGGCCTTTAGGGGGGCGTTTTCTAGATATAGGGGGTCAAAGCCCAAAAACACGCGATTTGAGCTAATTTGACTGTTTTCTGCTGTCACACTTTAAAAATTGGTAATTTTTGTTAATATCTGGTGATGTAGTAATCTTATGAAAACGAAAAGACAGTGATAATAGTTTCAAATTACGTATGTTTTTGAAATATAAGAAGTTTTGAAAACTTTTTGTTCAACATCGTTCAAAGAAAAGGGAATTGTTGATATAGACAAAGCTCTTACTAATCCTCTTGCCCTTGCAACAACTGAAGATACAGACGCCAAACAGCCAAGAGTATGCTACTACATACTGCATTAAAATCAATCATAGTACCAAAAAACCCGGTGCCAAAAATTAATCTGGAAAAATAGTCGGTGAAATTTCGGTGAGAACTTGAAAAATCTTCGGAGTAAAGAATCAAAAAACTTTCTGTAAGTTATTTTATCTTCAAGATAGAATTATCTGGAGCACAGTCATAAAAGTTACAAAAATCGAATACTTTGATGCATACAAAGAGACAGTTGAACTATCAATGTAAGGAAAATTTTAAATCACTGGGACATAATTTCAAAAGATAAAGAGATAGCATTAAAAAGACATAAAAAATATTTGAGATCTAATAACCCCCACACACATTGGGACACATGGATAACACCCCTCCCCCCAAGAGTTCTGAATCTGTTCTCAGCAGATTCGACATTTTTGGTGCTTACTCAGCAAACTTGGTGGTGGCGTTAGTTAAAAAAATAAATAATAGTCGATTGGTATATTTGATTGTTTTCATTTTCATCTCGATTTGTTCCTCTTCGCTCCTTGGCGCGTTAATATTTCAACCGTTAATTTGCAAACTGAAACCACTGGGAGCTAAACTCAATTTTTATCATTACATTACAATCATTACAATTTTTCAGCGTTGGTTGCGCGAATGGTGAGAATGACTACCAGAAAATCGATTAAAACAGTCAAATAGCGTTCCACCCGCGGATATTTATTTTAAGAATAAGACTGTATTGTAAAGTAGTAAAAATGTCTTTAATGAGTGAATTTTCCAGCAAACTGGAAGCATCAAAGTTCGAAAATTTCCCCCACCTTTTGAGGCAACAATGGTGCCGTCTCAGGTACTAACTTTCGTGTCATGGTTCCTATTCTGTTTAATGATTAAATGAGGTCTTTTTTTATTACTCAGAAAAGTTTACAGCGTTGTGAATATAGAAAAATCATGGAAAAAGAACTTTCTCAACATTATGTTGTTTGTCTTTTTAGGGATATTTTGTTATAAAGGCGAGTTTCCCACAAAAGAATATTAATCACGCTCTAAGTAGCTGTTCTTTCTTGTCTGTTATATTCATGTCAAGTCATAATCTTAATGATTGTGCGTATTTTTGCAATTGGGATTCCATGCTTTCTCTCCAATTGCATAGCCCCCCTATCGGAAGGTCAAGCCGCTCCGTAAGAGAATTTCTAGCGCCACAATTAGTAGTCTCAACTCAACGATCGAGTAATATACTTTGCAAGAAAAAATTCTTGTATTCTTGTTAATATTGAGAGCAAAGGGGTAACTCAGGTGGGAAAGCAGGTACCAAAATCTGCTACCTACTCCACCATGCCCTACGGATGAATAATGGACAGGAGACAATTTGCATTGTGCGCTCTGGAGATGTTCATATTCTTGTTATCCTTTTAGCCAACGAGGCTGAAAACTTGCATTTATTTATGTAGTACGGAAGAGGAAAATACAGGAGACTACTAGGTCTAAATGCTTTTGCGCTATCTTTATTGCGGAAGCAAGTGCTCCTTGGCCTGCATGCATTTTCAGGAAATTTCTACATCTCATCCTTCTTGCGAAAGGAAAGCCTGCATTTTGGAAACGCTTTTGGAGGCGATAAAGAATTCCGAAAAACGTTCTCAGAGCTTGGCAAGAAAAATTGTTACTCGTGGTAATTTGTTACTCCGCTTAGAAAGGTTGTTTGCACACTGTATGGAGAGAAACGATTGCTGTCATTGAATGAAGCAAGATACACTGTATGGAGAGAAACGATTGCTGTCATTGAATGAAGCAAGATATGCTATATTCTGGTGGACCTTTCAAAAGGAAAACAAAGTAACTGGTCGGTCACTGCTGCCCCCATGCAAAAGCAGCCTTGAAAAACACTTAAAGCGTGCAAACATTGTAGCAAGAGTATAGAGACAAGCTTACAAAGCATAATCAACAAAGAAGAACCATTCAATCACGGCTGGTTAGAAGACCTGTTAATTGATTGGTTCACGGAGCCCTACTATACTATCCTGAGGACATTGCGGAGCTATTGTTTGCAAGCGAAGAAAGATAAAGCGAATCAGAAGGAGAAGGCGAATTTAAACTAAACGCTTTAAGAATACAGTAATAGTGAAATTCCCCTTCCCTGTAATTGCCTGCCCCCCCCCCCCCCCCTCCCCCATTAACCATCAATGCAAGAAAAGGCCAGATTTTACAGAGCATTGATCAAGAAACCAATTATTAATAAAATTGAACATTTCCTAAAGTGCATTAATTAAATACAGTCAAATTAGGTCACATCGCGTGTTTTTGGGCTTAAACCCCTATATCTAGAAAATGCCCCCCTAAACGCCAAAGCAACATCCGGATTTGTAATCTACGCAAAAATTTGAGTCAGAAAAAGTTAGTCTGGTTAATTGCCAGCTCAGGTGATAATGCTCCCCCTCTCACCTCTGGTCTAATACTTCAGGATAATTTATATGACATATTGAAACGATTCCCACATTCTCTTGTTCTTACAGTAACTCGGCGTACAGCTTCTTTTGTTAATGATGTTATTGTCAGAAATGCTTTTCAACAGCATCCATTAGCTTTGGTTGTTGCAGACGATGAATCCCTTATTCCAATACATAAAGACATGAAACTCATGTTTACAGGCAATGTCAATAAATCCATTGGTTTTGTTAACGGCCAATTTGTTACTGTCAAGAGCATTTCAAATAAAACAATAATAGCCATTCATCCCAATGGACACGTTATCAATGTGTTTCCCATGACTAGTATTATTGAAGACATACTGGTCACAAAATACCCTTTCCTGGCAGGCTATGCAACAACAATTTCTAAAGTGCAGGGTCAGACATTATCAAATGTTATATTGTGGCTAGATACAAAAAACACTCCTGAGGGGACGGCATATGTTGCTTATTCAAGACTGCACTGTTTAAATGACCTGCATTTGCTTGTCCCATTGACACCTACACATTTCACTCCAGTTCCATTTTTATGACCATTGTTTTTCACTTAATACTTCGTTTCTTATTTTCAGATGGCATACTAATGGAAGAAAATAATGAAAGGTGTTGGTTACTTCCACCATTACCCGAAGAACTTCTCAAAGCCTTACGGACGGGCAGAGCCCTACCCTACTGATACTGTGGCACTTTCTTGCTTAGGGCCAGAAGGCTGTGAGTGGCTTCCTCGGCCTCATGTTGCCATATCAGAACTTGCTTCAACAATAAACTGCCGGTTTTGGATGCAGATCTTGCACTGCTGGATGACAGGAAGCTTTCCTCGTTCAAACAAAACAGAAAAATTGGCCATACTGCTGCAGCAGTTCCACAAGGGTTCTTCAGTGATTCCAACTGATGCGGCCTGAAGAGATCTTCTTCTCAAAATTTTGAATCTCTCAGCAGAGCTGTCGTCTCAACTGAGCTCCTGTGTGGAAGTTGGTGCTGCCCTGTTTTCCATTGGAATAAATTTTAAAGTTGCACAGACCCTCATTACTAACCACGAAGAGTACGCTGATTTAATTTCATTTGCCCCAAACCCTGAACCTCCTTTCAAATCTTTCAAATCCAAAAACTTATAAGACCTTCTATCGTTACTTTCAAACCCAAAATCCAGACAAGCACTACCCTCAACCAACCTTTCTTCCCTGATATCAATTTTACAGTCTCCAGAAAACCCACCCTCTACAGTTCCTTCTTCAACAACATCTTCATTGACCACCCTTCTAACAAATACATCGCCACCATCTTCAACACCCCGAGCAACAACAACACAGCCATCGCAACCAGCTCCCAAACAGTTCCCTTTCCCTGCTGAAATGTTTCAACTCTTTGCACGCAGCAGTTCCACAAGGATTCCTACAAAACCAAACAGCACCTGTACCTGCTGCTGACTCAGTTGCTGCAGGAGCAGTGCCAGAAGCAGCAGATACAATGCAACCGTAGAAAAAGAAGAGAAAGTCCAAAAAGTTGGACAGCGACAATGAAGAACAGCCAAAAACAAAAGTGGCAAATCCAGAAAAAGATTGACCGAAAAAGATAAACATTCTGCAGTTGAAATAAATATTTGTAAGCAACTGCAGGTGAATGACACGTTTATATTGCGAGAATAATTATTTGTTTCTTCAATGACACTATCTTCATTTTGTGAAATCTAGTAATTAGGGAGGGAGAGTAGGGATAAAAACATGGCTATTGAGGCAGTGATCATCCCTGTGGTAACTTTTCTGACACACCTAGCTCTGGTGTTGGTTTTAAGTATCTTGCAAAGTTTCAGAGAAAATTGTATTCATACAAAGATAATTCAAGATTTTTGGTTTCAAATACAAAATCAGAAATTGAAGGGTTTACTTTGTACAGTTGAGATTTTAAAAAAAAATTCGAAACTAAGAAACTAGGAAAAATCAAATATATCAATTAGAAAGTGAACCACACCAGAAAAACAAGTTTTTTGGGACATTTGAAAACACTTTTGAGTTCTTTAATCCGCTGAAAGTTTGAACTTACAAAATTTTTCACGGAAATATATTAAGCAGCAAAATGAAAGTTAACATTTCAATTGTGAATAAACCAAATACTTTTTTCACAATTGCTGACCATATTTGACCAATTCTACAGATGACATCACCAAGCAAATCCTCACCTTTCCGAAAGGAAAATGACATTGGTGTCAGCTTCTTTAATCAATTTACAAGGTTGTTTTTGCGGCTTTATGGACCAACTGTTTCATGGGAAAATGTTCCTGCAATGGATTTGGCCAAGCCTATTAACTGCGAATGGCTCCTACGGCCAACCTTTGCCTTGAGTGAGCTCTATCAGTCAGTGGTGGACAACATGGAGCTTCTCAAGGAAAGCCCATAAGTAAAGTCTAAAAAAAAGCAGTTGATGAGGACATTGAAGAATTGTGCGAAGCTCTAGCATAATTTAATACGCGTGACACAGAAGCTGCACCAACAACCCAGGATTGTAACACAATCATAAAAACAATGCTTGCTAATGACTCCCTTGCTCACTTTATGGAAGAAGCATACCAAACAGGGGGTGCCCTTTTCATAATGTCTTGCCATTATTTAATGGCAAGAACCATAATAACTGATCCAGAGGCATATGCCTCCAAAATTGCCCTTGTTGGTGGTGGGGATGAAGAGTTTAAAAAGAACTCATCTGTAGCAAACCTAAGAAAAATATTCTTACAATCAACAAGCAAAAAAAGCCGGCAAAAAGGAATATTGCCAGAATGCTGCAGGAGTTTGAGGACGAGGAAAGTGACAATGTGCCACCACCGAAAAAAAACCCAAAAAGAAACAAATTATAGTGGAGGATGAAGATGATGACAGGGCCAAGATGCAAGAATGCATGAATGTAAGCCATCTACAAAATAAAAAAATTAATTGGCAACAGGGCAAATCTGGTTTTGTGATAAAGGAATGAAAGAAAGAAGATCTGTCAACGATTTAACTCTGGACAATGCAACATATGCTGTTCCCTTGGGAGTGCTGTCAGTATCGAGCCATAAAATAACTTTACTTAATGTCTGCCCTTGGGCTTCAGATATCGTGGTTGCGTAGCCTGGGAGAACAGGGTATTTTGTTGTTTGAGTGTCGTTGATGATGCTTGTCATAGGAAATATGTTGATGATGTGACCATTGGGGTGAGTGGCAATAATTGTTTTGGATGAGATGGCTGTCACTGCAAAAAACTGTCCATTGACAAAGCCAATGGACTTATTGACATTACGAGTGATCATAAGTTTCATGTCTTGATGCACTGGAAGTAAACTCTCATCATCTGCAACAACTCAAGCAAGGGGATGGTTTGTGAAGATATGTTTCAGAATGATGTCATTATAGATGAGAGAGTCAGAATAATTTTTCAATTTATTGTGCAAATCATGAGTGGACGGAATGCTATCAAATAATACTTGACCATGGCAAAGTGACCGGATCATATCCTGTGTAGGAATATGAAATGTGCACTGTTATCAACATGTGTATTCAGAGCACTTATGGGCAAACTCGATTTATTTGCAACATGGCATTAGGGTACGTAGTAGAGAAGGTCTGGGTCATCCTGTGGCAAATCACCTCGAATATGCTTGTATTCAATGTGGTTGAAATTTTTCAACCAGATGAGACAATGTATATGCAATGTTCCAGGCTGTTGAAATTCAAAGAGATAAGGGTATGTTTTGATATTTCTTGTTTTTTAGAATGATTATAAGAGAGGAGGTGATGTACAGCCAACAGTCGAATTGAAATTGAAGTAACTCAAAATGTAATGTATGGTCAATCATTGATGAAAGACATTAAAATAGAAAATAAATTTTTTAACTTTTCCTGTCAGAAGAGCCGTCATGTATTGTGTCACACCAAGATGTGCAGGGGTATAGGTTTGGCCATAACGCACATTCAATGCCATCCCATTTGTACACATAAACAATAGTTGGTTTTGCTTTAGCAAATCCTCCCTCGTATTGAAATATTTTTAGTAGGATGAAGACGGATTGGAAAGAGGAAAGTGGAGGGCTGTTGTACATGGTCTCAGAGCTTCAATGTGAACCTCTGTCAAGGATCTTAGTTGAACTGGAATATTCTGAAAAACATGTACAATAAATCTGTCATTGCGACACTGGTATTGCAGATTGGCTTCTGATTTTTAGAGCTTAATAAAACTTGGCAACAGTTTCTCAGCTATTATGCTATTACAGCTTTCACATTTGCTCCAAGAGAGAGTTTTGCACCAGCGTTCCAAGGAAGGAACATGAGAATGTGGGAAGGAAGGTATGCAATCTGTAAGGTGTAGCTGGGAGTGAATAGTTTCTAATTCTGTCTTATCTTGTTCTTTCCAGTAAGAGTGTGCAACGCCTTAACTCCATGGAATAGGCATAATAACAGAGAGAAGTGTGTAACATAAATTAAAATGAATGTTACTTTTTGACAAATAATTCCTTTATTCAGTAAAAGAGAATCTCCAAGGAATGAATGTTTTGAAGATAAACAAATAATGGTACTTACAGTGTCTTTCTCAGTAAGTATATTTCCTTAAGATGAAAAATCCTAGAGGCGTCTCTAAGGAAAGGGGAAACAGTAATTAAACAAATCGAAAAAATTATCATTTTTAAATGACAACGAAAGAAAATAACAATAGTTTCATAAAAGTTAGTATATATTAATTATATAAATGCATAAAAGAGTTGTTATGGCAGTTGCTAAAATTGATTGAAATGAAAGATTATCGATCTTCAAAGTATAGAAAACAAATAAACTTTAAATGAAACAATCGAAATAATGAAATAAGGAGCTAAAACTTGAAATATTATTGTATTATGCTTTAAACACTTTATTATCAACGTGAAATTTGTTTTACCATGAGCAGAAGAAAATTCAGGACCGTTCGCTAGCTGCAAGTAAGTGAGCTGAGAAAGAAGAACTGTTAACAGATAATTTTGTACACAATGTTTGACAAAAACAAGTAAGGTCAAATAAAATTTCTTAAAAAGATAGGAAATGTGAAAATCTTGACACCATTAGATAGAGCAGTTTCTGCTCTTTCTAATGAGATATCATGTTTGATATATACACCTTAATTTTTAGCTAAGGCTGTGTACACTACAGCACTATTCCCATGGAGCCTCTGCACGAACTCAGTCACACACTTGCTAACTTTGTTTTGATGCTCGCTATCCAGGTTTGCGTTGTCTGCAACCAGGGTAATATCGATAACATATGATGTCCCATCCTTGGAAACCACCAAATCAGGCCTCATTCTTGGTGCCATTCGGAAGGTTCATGAATACCTCCTGACTGACACGGTATAACTTTCGTGTTAGCTTTCCAGCTACAAAGTTACAGAGATTGTCATGCCGTCTTATGCGGTGGACCCAGGCTTGCAGACATACCTGGACGATGTTTCTAATGGTTTCAATTCTTCTGTAAGTGTCACAATCGACCCTTCTAGCAGGTCTTCCTCTACTTGCACATTTAGCCATCGTTCATCATGTCCTTTGGAACTCGTAACCAACCCCTTACCGCTGATCTTATGCAACAGTCAGGCCACTTGAGAGTCTTATTGGTCACATTAAAAAGTACAAGGTATAGTAAATTGCGATAAAAAATGAATTGTTCGAAATTTAAATATCCAACCGTTATAAATGCGATGAGAGTGTGACGTAGCCAATATTTTCTTGAGAGTTCCTGAGCGTTGGTTTTGCGTGGAGGCACTGCAGTGAGTCGAGTGCTGGGATGTGTTTGAGGGCACTACGGTGAGTCGAGTGATTGTTGCTTGTGTTGAAGATCACTACGGTGAGTCGAGTGCTGGTTGTTGACTTGACGAATCCGAATGAGTTGATTTGATGCTGTGCTGACGAATCCTTGTTTGATGAAAAAGTTGAGCTGAGGCGTGTGTTTCATGCCAACGAAGTGTTCATGTTGTAGGCGAAGTAGGATTAACAAACGATGGAGTTGCGTGTCACGTCTTGGTCACCATTATAGGAACGCTATTATGGCATGTGACTTTCCTCTGCCATAGGACATCAAGTGAGCTGGGTTTTACTCATATTTCATCCTCATTGCTACCACTTGGTCCAGCCGAAATTGGCTCCATCATGTCTATCGGTGTAATATAAGAGAGTCATAGTTACTCCCGCCCAAGAGAGTCAGTTTATCACCCAACCAAAATAAGAGAGTCATAATCACTCCCGCCGTTTACCCACGCTTGGTTAAATTTCTTCACTTTGACATCATTTACAGTATATACATGACCAGCAATCACCCACACTTTTTTACCTTTTTACTCTTTCTCCTCTTTTTCGCAGGTGGCTCATCATCATCATTTGAAGAGAGATCTTGTAAGATCATAGCGGTATCCTGGGTTCCCTTCTCAGGATGTGCTCTTTTCTGTCCCACCAAGAAGAGTGAGCGGAGGCTCTTAAGCGTCTTCAATTTTTTAAATGCTTTACCTTCCCCAAACTTTATGGAAATGACTTCTGCATGATTCTCTGGATTTCTAAAGAATGAGGGTGCAACTAGATAGTTGCAGCTCATAGTAAACAGTGCTACTGCTGAAAGAAATTCCTCTTCTGTGAAACTACTTATGCCTTCATCATTAGCAATTGTTTTAGGCACTTTGTTGGCATTGTTTTTTGAGGGAACTGCAGTGGGTTCTTTGCTGTTGTAATGCTGCAGCTCGTCAGAGAAAAGATTGATATTTTTGAGAGTGGAAGAATCTTTCTTCTTTTTAATAAGGTGACTTTCTTCAAAGATTTCCAAATTATCTTTCACCGTCTGGGAAAATTTGGAAAGGAAAATATGCAGGCAGACAAGCAGCTCACATGACATCGGACTAGTTCTTTTAAAAACAGTCAAGTTTGTTGGAGCATCTTCGGCACATATTCGGCAAATAAGGTGCTGACTTTAGTGCACAATTGATGAGAGAATGAAACATGATGACTTAATAACACAATCTTTTAGAAACAGTACTTATTGCTCTGCCAACCTCAAGAGAATGCAAAAAACAGAAACGAACAGATATTAGCAAGGCCTATTGTTGTATATACTTTAAAAATTTAAAATGAATTATTTGCAAAACGTCGGGAAGTACATGGAGGTTTTTACAGTCTTTCATAAACGAGCCTCTAAAGTGAAAATGTGAGAGCTTACACGCTGACATTTTCACACTGACTTGCATGCCAATTGCCAATTGTCTGAATCTGCAGTTCCTCTTGTACTGAGCAGAATTACTTTTGCAATAACACTTCATCGGTAGGATAGAACTAAACTGTCTCATAACGGTCTAAACCCAGCTCCAGGTTCCCCATTAGCATGTGAACAAAGCGGTGCTTGGTGAATTCTGCTTCACAATGATAGGAAGAGCCAGCATTGAAGGATAAAAAAGCAAGGTTGCTATGAACGCTTGGCTGCCACAAACAAGTTACACACACACTCTTTTCAGAATCTGACTGCGATTTTCTCATTCACGAAATCTCATGTCCTCCATTTTTAATCACTTTCGCTGATCATGTTCATATGGTACCAAAGTACGAAATTCATTTCAAAGAAGATCTTTCCTTCACAGTTCCTATGCTCCTGTGGAGTCTTCTTGCTTCTCATGCTTTGTACACTGAAAATCAAATTAACATTATCTTTGGAAATTTGCCCCGGTTTACCACATCAGTTTGTTGGTGGTTGCATTGCGCATTGCGCTGCCAAATCTGTTTACGATGAGATTTGTCCTGATGAAAAAATTGTCTATTTGCCAGCTTCCTTTTGCTAATGATCAGTACCATCGTCACAACAATTTGTGGTTTCTTTGAAATTTTCATTTGCCAATTTTGCCACAACAAATGCAAGATCAACCCAACTCTTTGCAATATTTTGGAAAGCAGTTGGGATTCTTTAAGTGGTGTGAAAGTCGTTGGTGCACAAGTTATGGTGCATCTGCAAACAGAAGTATGTATTGGGTGCATTTACATATGACCCGTGTTAAAGATGTAAACAGAGGTGTAGGTGTTATCTACGGCACAGGCAATGCTATGGCCGAGGAAGAAAGATTTCATCTACTTTTTTGCAGATCCTTCTCATTTGCTCAAAATTGCAAGAAATCATCTTCGCAATTCTTTTGGTGGGTTATGCAGCAGAGGCATGTGAAAAATGGGAATTTCTTGACTTGGAATCATATCTCAAAGATTTTCTATGATGATGTAGATTGTGGCTTGCATCTGGTGCCAAAACTAACAAATCACCACATCAATTTGTCCAGCTTCCCTGTCATGAATGTCAGGCTTGCAGCTCAGGTTTTGAGTGACTCAGTATCAAAAGCCCTTCAAACATTCGGTCCAACTGAAGCACATGCTACAGCCACATATTGCCAAATGTTTGATAAATTCTTTGATTGTATGAATGTAAGAACACTACAGAGTTTGTTAAAAAAGCAAAGCCCTTTTTGCAGCCCTACAAGTCTGAACAAGATGAAAGGTTTCACATGGTAGAGGGATGTCTTCCTGAAATACCTTGCAGACTGGAAAATTTCAGTTAATGCTCGCCTTGGTGTTTTTTCTAAACATGATAGAGAAAAAATGTTAATCTTTTGGCAAACACATGAAGATGTAAAGATTACTGTACACACCTGTATTGAGCTTCTTCAGTACCTACTTCGGAAAGGTGTGCCATACATTTTGATGGTTGGGATGACAGTTGGTTTGTTAAGGATTCTGTTGAAGCTGTTGTAGAAAGTTGTTGCGTTGATGTTGGTAATAATGTTGTATTAGGATATGTGGTTTCCTGTGTTTAAAGCTGTGAAGTTAACGATAATACATTGGGTGATGAAATGGTGGAGGTTGGTTTGGAGCTATGTAGCAAAGGGAGCAAAGCAATTATATTTCTGGTGGTCTTGAAGGTTGGTTCTTTGTTTGGTGCGAAAGTTATCATGTCTGCATAGTTATTAGGGTTTGAAATCAGTGTCTGTGCAATCTTGAAGTTGACGCCAATCGAAAATAGAGCAGCAATAAGCTCAACACATTGATCTAGTTGTGCTGCTAATGTGTTGCTGGGATTTAAAAGGGCCAGCAGAAGATTCCTCCTTTGGACATCATTTTGCACAGTTTGACTTTCCTTGTGGAAAGGAGCCAACAGTTGTGCCACAGGTTGTAAGTTCCTCGTGAATTCCAATACCTTCCTGTCATCTAAGAGGAAGTTTGGCTTCTGTAATACTTGCAAATTTTCTATTATTGTAGAGCAGAGCTCTGAGGTTGCCACATGGGACCTTCTAAGCAATTCGCAGCCTTCCGGCTTTAGGCGTGAAAGGGCTACCTGCTCTAGCAGATATGCTTCAACCTGGACATATGGCTTCAAAATTTTTTTTGGGAAATGGTTGAAGTGACCAACTGCCTTGGCTCTTTTTTATTGTGTGTACGCCATCTGTAAAAAATAAAGACTCTGTAGACCATCTGTAAATCATACTGTTTGAAAAGTTTGGAAAGAGTTTGAAAATCATACTATAGATTCCAAGATAAAATTGATAAAGACAAAATTATGTATTTATAAAATGATATATAAGATGAAGCAAATCTATAAGAATAGTATATATACACAGTGTAAAACAGTAAATACCCTAAATATATGCTGTAAACTCTTAATTTTTAATGTGAAATGAGAAAGAAATCTGTGTACCGATGACTTTTGTTAACAATATAGAACACGGATGAGAAGGCTATAATAACTTTTCAAGACGGGATTGAAAAATACCTAATTTGATACCATTTGATAGGAAGAAGTGCGCTCTTTCTAATGATATACACATATGTTATTGTTTGAATAATATTAAAAGAGACAGAAACAAAAAACAATTGCCACACCTCAATTTTCATAATGGCTGACCAAAAATCATAATGTCTAATCTGAGTAACGAAAATTTTAAGTCAAAACTTTAAAAGATATTGAATTGAAAATTACCACACATGTAGATATAGACAAGAAACTAATGATGCAGAAAACCAAATTGAAATCAGACCTTTCGGCGTTGATTTATGAGTTCATATGTTTTTGTCAGTCTAAGTACTGAAGCCCTATAGGATTCACAGGCCTGTATCTAACACATCCTTGAAAGTGATCACATACCATCTATAAAGTTAGTAAAGTTAGTAGTTACACCTAATTATGCTTATGTAGATGTGTGTCATATTTCCAGAGTAGGGGAGGAAAGAAAATTTTCCAGTTCTGAAGCCTTATAGCAATGAGAGGTCTATAGGCCAGACATCCTTGAGGACAATGACACAAAAATGTGACAACATCTTACACTTCTGAAGAGGCAACTTTTTACCAAATATCAAATGGCTTGGTATTTTGACATTGTAACAGTGACGTTTCTAAATTTTCTTTCCCATACTTAAGCCTTATAACAGAACATTACCACATCCATACAGCACAACCGTGACCTGGACCCTAAATAATTTCCCATGGATCCATCTCTCAAAAATGTCAATGCATTTTTGATTTAGTGTATTTCAGCATATTTAATGATTTGATATATTTTGCTTTTACTTTCATTCATTTCATTCATTCATATTTGCAATCACTTTATAAATTTGTTACTGCCATTTTTCACACTGTTCATGTTCTATCTTTACAAAGTAATGTCGTCTATGTTATTTTAATTATTTAAAATTTCTTCATTCCTTTTCTAGAACGCTTTTCACAAAATTTAACACTCCGGGCTTTTCAAGTTTGAAGCCAATTAATGCATTGGAAGGTAATTCTCTTTTTTACATTTTCAAAGCTATACAATTTTTCATTAGAAATAAGCCTTGTCCTTCATAAAAACAAGCCATTAAACAAATTGTCACTTCATGATACGATTTTCTATATTTGTAAACCTGTTAAAAATCCCTTTCATCTATTGTCTTTTGTACAATTTCCTTACCTCCATTTTACAATATCTTCTGATATGGCCACAAAATGGAACAATGAAAATGGTAAGGAATACTGGAACACTAAATTTTTCGTTTTTCTGCCCCATCTTACTCCATCTTTACAGCACCATCTTACTCCACGTCAAATTGCATTTGGGATCTGATATCTATTATGGCGAAAGTGCACCAATTGTCACTCTATAAACATGCTGCCCTTATATCCAAACTATATAAACAATATAAAATCTTCAAAACAACCTTAACAAAGAAGAAATAAAAAAAATTTATCTATTCACATTAGATACCAGAAAATATGACGTTTTGCGATAAGGATATAGGGTCCATAATGCAATGCTCTCTATAAATATGCCTGAAACTACAGTTGAGCAGCGTATTAATATGATATCTAATGACACTGCCAGAAACAGATGCATGACAGCATATCATTTCTTAATGAATGATAACAATTCTGCTTTATTCCATCACTTTTAACCAACGACCTATTGCTACACATGCTACAGCTTGAAGGACACAAACAATACTATATAGACAATGCTGTTTCATATTTGCAAAGTCTGAAAGATGTTCTACACGGCATTAAAACAAATATTTTTGGCAAAACTCTTACTGACCGTCTCATTCATGTTTCAAATCACCTAGTCACTAATTTAAAAGGTGCTCAAGTGTTTGCTTTCAAAACCATGAGATCTCGTATTGATAACCGCAGAATTTAACTCAATAGTCCTGATCTATCTGTTTCCATTTCCTCCCAACCAAGTCTAATTTGAGGGAAGCCTGGTTCATACATATGGGGAAAACATACTTGTTAAATGCATGAATTGAATACTGCATAGAGAATGAACATACTGTTTCGGTTGCTACTCCAACAGGGTGTCTTGCATGTATGTACAAAAGTGCATTGCCAGATTCTGTAGCATGCGAGACAATACACTCTATTTTCCAATTACCCTGTGAAAGAAGGAGAACATCCAAGTATCAATTTGTATCTTGGAAGCATAGATGTTATTGTCATAGACGAAATATCGCAAGTATCTATCCCTATTTTTCAACACATTCTGAACACCATCCAAGTCCTACATCTTAAACCATTTCTTATTGTTTGTGGTGACTTTGCTCAACAACAACCACTTTCCACTATTGCTGGAAAAGTTCATCAAGTCTCCAATATTGCTTCTGACCAACAGCTTCTGTCAATCTTTCCTACACTACGTTTAACGCAACAATATCGCATTACAGATAATGTCTTGCTGAATTTCCTATCGCATACGTAACAAGCCTACTCAACAGCAGCTACAATCATTCCAGCAAGGAAAAATTGTGTTTCACACAAGTTGATAAGAGTGTCATTGTAAAGCAATGGGTCTGGTCCCTAATTTCGTTATAAATGCAAGTTCCATTTCAAACTCAGAGCCTGTTAACATTTCTAGTAGTGCCGATGAAAATGCGGTTCAAGGGCCTGTTATTTGCCCTTTGAGGCTTAGAAAGGGTGTGACCATGGCATCGTTTAATGTAAATAGCCTCATCATGAAGATTGATGAAATACGGTCGCTTGTAAAAAACGAAAACATTGATATTTTGGCCATAAATGAAACACCAAAATCGATCACAAAGTTGATGACAGGCTTATCTCATTAGATGATTTTTCTCTTTGTAGATATGATAGAAGTAGGCAAGGTGATGGCGTTGCTCTCTATATCAGAAATACAGTTAGGTTTAAACCCCGGGTAGATCTTTCTAATAAATCGCTTGAGTTGATTTGCCCCCGAATTCAAATCGGTTCATTGTCATAGCTTGGTATAGACGACCCAGTGAGCCTAATTCTTGCTGTGACAGCCTTCATGAAAACCTGAGCTTTCTTGATGGAGAGGGGAAAGAAATTATTATTCTATGAGATACTAACTGTGATTTCTGTTATAGAGACAATACTCCGAGCCATATTATGCAGTTACGTTAGCTGTACGACCTTTTTGATATGAAGCAGATTATTAAAGAGCCCACTAGGGTCACGTTAGACAGTTCAACTTTGATTGATTATATAGCTACCACAAACTGTAACAATATTGCAGAGAGTGGAGTGCTTAAGATAAGTCTTAGTGACCATTATCTTGTATATTGTGTTAGAAAGCTGCGTGGCGGTGTTAAACACCAGCACAAATATATTACATCTCGTCAGTTGAAGAATTTTAATCAAGAGGCTTTCCTCTCAGATCTCTCTGAGGTTAATTGGGGGCACTTGTAGCTGATGCTCAAGACATTGATGATGCAGTATGCAAGTGGACCCAAATATTTTCGCTTATTCTAGAAAAGCCTACATTAAGAAGACGCGTGTCTGATAGATATACGCCTTGGCTGAATGCTGATTATTTCAAATTGGCTAAAACCAGAAATAAGTTAAAAACTTGAGCTTTAAAAACCAACTCAAAATTGTTGATGGAATCCTACAGGCAAATTCGTAACAGGTTAAATAACATGAATACACAACTTAAACGCGAGTATTTCTCTGAAAAAATCAGGCAGTTTCAAGGTGACATCAAGAAAACTTGGAAAACCATCAACCAAGTCATTAACAAAAAGTCGAACACTACAGTTGTGCCTAACCTTACTGTAGACAGGCAAACAATTAGGGGTAACAAAGCAATTGCATCTTCAATGAATGAGTACTTCTGCAGGATTGGGAATAAACTTAGTGAGAAAATTGCAAAGAAAGCCAATCCACTCTGTCTGGTGAATACCCGTTTGAAACTCCTCCATTCAGTTTTTCTTTTTCAGCCATCATGGCAGATAAATTATCATCAACCTTGAACAAGATGAAGTCATCGCATGGTTCAGGTCACAATGACATTGCGAGCTTTTATTTGAAGATTGTTTTGCCAGTTGTTGGTGGGTCCTTGTGTGATCTCTTCAATAAATCATTGTTTGCAGGAAAATTTTCCGGAGGACTGGAAAATAGCGTGTATTGCACCCATCTTCAAGAGTGGCGCAAAGGATGACAGGTCGAACTATAGACCAATATCAGTTCTTCCTTTCATATCTAGGGTATTTGAGAAATAAATTTTCAATCAATTTTATGAATACCTGGATGGGAATAAATCACTATATGTGCATCAGTCGGGTTTTCGACTCTTACACTCGGTAGCCACAGCCCTTTTGGCTAGCACCAATGATTGGTACCTGAATATAGATAAAGGATAATGACAGTAGCTTAAAAATACACTGGTTTAGTCTTTATTGACTTGAAGAAGGCTTTTGACACGGTCGATCATAAAATCCTACTGGAAAAAATTAATATGTACGGAGTGACCAGCCTGGAACATGACTGGCTCACATCATATTTGGAAAATCGTAAAAAATTCTGCAGGGTGGATGGCACCTCCTCTGATGTGAGGGGAATAAATTGTGGAGTTACCCAAGGTTCTTGTCTTGGTCCACTCTTGTTCCTGATTTAGATCAATGATTTGCCTTTTTCCTTGCAAAAATCTCATGTCAGCATGTATGCTGATGACACAGCCATTTCCCTCTCTTCAAAAAGTATTGGTGACCTTCAAAATGACCTAAACTTAGATCTTTTGAAACTACAGGATTGGCTGCATGCAAATAAACTTTCCCTAAACGTAGTGAAAATGCAGTCACTTGTTATAGGCTCTGGTCTACACATCCCTAAGATCGAAAGCCAGCCTGATGCGCCACCATCTTTTTCAATAGGTGATCAGAACATTGAAATGATCACCAACACAAGATACTTAGGTGTTCAGATAGACAGTAAGCTCAACTGGGACAAGCATATGGATACTATCAAGACCAAGGCTAATCGAGCCCTTGGACTTATTAAGTATTCTAAGAAATATCTTCCATCTGACATCCTCAACAAAATGTATAGAGGAATTGTTGAGCCCCATTCGAGCTACTGTTGTTCCGTTTGGGGCTGCTGTAATGAATCAAAGTTTGACGTGTACCAAAAAATCCAAAATAGAGCTGCCAGAATTGTAACTAGCAGCCCATACAATGCGTCTGCTGCTCTGATAATTCAGAATCTTGGCTGGTTAACCATCAGAAATCTTGTAAGAAAGGAGACAGCCACCCTAACTTACAAATCTCTAAAGATGCTTGCACCAGACTACTTGAGAAAATTATTCGAAAAATGTTCGGATGATAGAGAACGGTTTCTGCGTTCATCAGAAACTGATCTTAAGATACCGCTGCTAAAAACGATAAATGGCCAAAAGGTTTTTTCTTATCGCGGTCCAAAACTGTGGAACAGTCTAGAAAGGGCTACCAAATTGGCCCCCTCCCTGAAAACCTTCAAAGAACAGCTATAGTCGGGGACAACTTTTATTTCATCTTTACGTTCACTTTTTATAGCCTTAGTATTATTAAATATTGTAAATTAGGTTTGATTGGTAAATTTCTTTTGTTACTAGTATTATAACAAAGTTATTAGCTCTTATTTTAATCTTTTAAACAGGTCAGGTTGAAAAACATATGTATGAACCCTTAACCTGTATAAATATTATAAAATGAAATGAAATGAAGGCACATTTAAATAACACTTATGCAATTTTTCTCACTGTTTCAAATGATGCTGCTATTTTTGTTAATCAGTCAAACAACAAAGTTTGCCCCGTCATTGCAACTATTCCATGTAAAAAAAACAACATCTCACATCCATTTTCCAAGAATTACCAATCATGCTGTTGGAAAATGGGGATAAATCTTTAGGTTTTGTGAATGGTCAATTCTGCACTATTCACTGCATGGTCAACGCTACTGTTATGGCACGTCATCCACATGACCATTTTACAAATATTTTCCCTGTCACTGATGTAATTTCAAAAGTGACCTATTTTCTCTTCACTGCAGCATATGCATCCACAATTAGCAAAGTGCAAGGGCAAACAATTAAAGAAGCTATTCTTTGGATGGATACAAATTCCATTCCTGCTGCCTGCTGCTATTTAGCATTGTCTAGAGTCAAATCCATTGAACATATTTCTTTTCTTACGCCACTAACACTTGTCAACACTGTTACAACAATTTCTTGTTGAAAACGTTAACCAAATACTTGTACATGACAGATATTCACTTCAATTATATAATCACTTCAATATTCTGAGAGTCAAATACACTAAAATTAAATGAATTTACGTGACACTAATTTTACATCATACACAGTATATTACAATTGTTAATACTTATTACAAAAGAAACCCAACAAAATGCCTACATCACACATAGAAATACACAAAAAACCAAAAAAACTACTTAAAAAACTGTTATTACTATCATGACTTTAAGGCAGTGCACCACCTCAAATAATAGAGAGCTTACGATTTGACTACGGATCTGACTACGACGGCTAGGAGGTCTGGGACCCCCGTAGCGCTTGCGTAGTCTGAATTTTTCGCTTACGATTGTCAAGACGGTGGTACTTTGGCGCCAAATTTAGCTGTGAAGAAAATAATAAGCATGGCGAATATCGATAATCTAAATAACCTGCTCTTGGGATATTATGAGGCGAATGTTATCGATGATGTAGATCTTCTGCTGCTCTATGATATGAATAGGCTAAGAAATCCACATTTTCCGTACTGGAGGTATGATAAATTCGATTTGGATCTGATGAGCGCAGACAAGTGTAAAGCCGAGTTTCGGATGTGGAAGGATGATGTCTATACATTAGTAGATATTTTCGGATTTCCTGCCCAATTTAAATGTTACAACGGGGTGGTTGTTGATTCAGTTGAAGCGACGTGTATTTGTTTGAGAAGGCTTGAATATCCATGCAGATATAGTGACTTGATCCATCACTTTGCAAGGCCTGTTCCCCAATTATCAATGATAAGTAACCTGGTAATCGAGGAAATTTATCAAAGATATCGTCATCTACTAAGTAGTATGGATCAACCTTGGTTATCTAGGGAAAACCTTGCTATGTTTGCACATGCCGTTCATAGAAAAGGGGGAGCATTAGATAACTGTTGGGGTTTTGTAGATGGGACTGTAAGGCATGATGCTGCTATGCTTGTGATGTGTGGGCTATTGGGTGAGTTAGAAAGGCACTCATTTGCACCCCATGGCCAAGCACTTTGCATTTATGGTGACCCAGCCTACCCTCTACGAGAACATCTGCAGTGCCCATTTTTGCAAAGACAAGGTTTGACCCTAGAACAGCAAGCAGTCAACCAGTCTATGAGTCAGGTTCGTGTTTCAGTTGAGTCGGTCTTTGGTGAAATTGTGTCTTACTTCAAGTTCTGCGATTTCAAAAAAGATCTGAAGATTGGTTTGAGCCCTGTAGGGAAGGTGTATACTGTGTGTGCTCTTTTACGAAATGCTCTAACCTGCTTCTTTGGATCAAATACGGCAACCTTCTTTGATTTACAGCCACCTGCCCTCCAGTTTTACTTTAATGGAAACTAGCAATTTAGATGGAAACTAGTCTCAAGATCACCCTATAAAACAGCTTTTTTAAAAGCTACCAAATTTGCCAAGTTTCTCTCTACAGAAAACACACACACTTATTTTCTTTTTATATTCTGGGTACTTTCAGAACTTGTGCTATGGTTGGTAGGTCATTTCTCATGCTTCAAGCCAAGGCCACAATAAGGCAAATTCACATTGCTGTCAAGAAAGTGCAAAAAGCCAAATTTATGCATTACAGGTTTAAGAAAAATTAACAAATGCATTTTGCAGACATATAATAATTGTTTCTGCATGTGTTTTTTTCCATCAATTGCACTTGGGCCAAAATGTTCTGAGTAGGGAATGTGTTTTCCCATGCAGCATGTGATTATAATCTCTTACACAACATACCATTTTTTAATATTTAATATGGTTGTCAACATTCAAGAGACTTCCACACCACATTACCATAATCAGAGTGCCTCAACTAGTGGAAAGTTATAGTTGTTTTCCATGCAGCAGCTAGACGAAAAAAGGATGCACAAGTATGTATTTATTTCATACAATGAATAAAAGGAGAAGCAAATAATATTTAAAGTCTACTGCTTCTCAGCCAACTTTGCCAAAATGGAAATAATTGCAGTATTTTGTTGCTGCATCTGCTGCAAAATCTGTTTCTGTTGCTCCTGCTGTTTTTGCATCAGATAAATTATTTGATGTTGTTGGCTGATTATGGTTTCTTCATACTTTTCTCTCCTTTTCCTCTCCTCTTCCCTTTGCTCCCTCTCAAACTGTTCTCTCTTCTTCTCGTTATCTGCTTCCTCAATTCTAATCTCCATCTCTTTTTTTCTTAACTTTATTACTTCTTTCTGAATCTCATACTCCTTCAATGCCTTCTCTCTTAAAAACTACATAGTATTTTCACCTGACCGTTTCCTTTTATTCTCACTTTCATTTTTTTTCTCGCACTTGTGTCTGACTGAGCCTCTCAATTGACCTTTTTCTCACATCCTCGGCTGTCTCCTTTTCTTTCTCTCTGTTGTTTTTCTTCTCTTCAGCTTTCCTGGCAAGTTCCTTCTGCTGCTTCTGCTGCTTCTGTAAATCCAATAATATCTTCCATTGCCTGGTCTAGCTCATTCTCTTCTACTGCTATTCCACTGGCCCTTTCCTCTTGTGCCATTCTCCTTCTAAAATCCCTCTCTAATTTTGCAAACCTTTCTCTCACTGCCCTCTGGTCTACATAAAATTTTTGCTTTTGGCAGTCATTCAACCTTTTTGCCACTTTGCTCCAGCATTGCCCCCTCTCTCTGCTGCCAAAAGGGAAGTTGAAAGGTTGTGAAACCAGGATTTCTCCTACTAACAGAAGGTCATGTTCCTGGCTCCATACCATCTTTGGCCTGGGTATAAGAAGCAAAATGACAACCCAATTACAAGTACCAAACAATTTCCAACATAATCTAAAATAAGGATTCCAAATGACTAGTATGCTCAAGTTAGCAGTTCTTTTGAAAAGATAACAAAATAGAGTTAAAAAAATAGGACAAGGAAACTCTTTATTTTAATTTTTGGCTATTGTTGGAACATATAGGACTTAAAAAAACATTTATTTTAGGTGTTCAACAACTGTTGAAATATTCATGGATAAAGACCTATACCAGGAAAAGGGTAATTTGGAAATACAATCAAAGGTTGATCAGAAAGTTCTCTAGCAGACATCAAGAAATAATTTCTGTCCCAATTAACATTATCTGACCTGTACATTTCATCCAACTCTTCATCGTACACTTCAACAGAAAGATCTATTTATCATCGCCACTTAATAGTGGGCCTATATTTCAGCTAACATATACTCACAAACAGCTAAAAACTAACCTGTGGTATTTCTAGGCAAAAGTCAATCACAGTTCAATTCATTTTCATTTTGAAATCCATGCATAACAAATCTCAGTAGGTATGGGCTTGTAGACTGCTTGTTCGAACAGGTATATTTAGATTTTCATAAGGACTACAAATTATAGGTGTCAACAAAGTTATTTGGGGTTGTTATTTTGCAGGCAATAACCCTTTCAAAAACGAAACGAATCCATTCTCATAATATTTGGCAGAGGTCCGATACATAAATGCCACAGTACTATATTATAGTCTATAATTGTCCCTTTCATCACAGATACAAATTTGAAAGGAAAAGTCAAGTTGCAGAAATCGAGATTATTCTTTACAAACAGACATAGAGGAACATCGTTCATATGTTAGTGCGTAAGGCAAAATTCAGCCCAAAACTTCTAACGTAATTATCAATTTTAGTAAATTAATATCAATATCAGGCAACAGTCAAAAACTCTTTATACACACATCTGCAACTTCTTTGGACACGAGTCGTTGCTGGCAGACATTGTTGAATGAACACTAAAACTGAGAAAAAAATTATTTGAATTTTAAAAACGTGCCTAAAATATTGTGAAGAAAGTGAGAAAACTATATTACTGATAATAAATATAAACAACAGTTTGATTCAAGAAATAAATCAATTTCTTACCTGCGTAGTCGTGAGTACGTTGAATAGGCTGCAAGCGAGTAGTCAAAAACCTCACTAAGGTTAGGTCACAGAGGAAGATTCCCTTTCGCACATGCGCAGATAACCTTTTTGTGGTCAATCAACCGTCGTAGTCGTGTGCGTAGTGAAATCGTAAGCTCTCTAATGATCGAGCAAGGTTATTTTATGTACAATTCTAAGGATGATGTTGTCCTGTAACTCAATAAGTTATTCTATCATTACCGTTCTTCTCCCTCAGTTGCGACATTATTTAATTTGAATCCTGTCATTTCTCAATTCTACAGATGACATCTCCAAGCAAATCATCACCTTTACGAAAGGAAAATGACATTGGTGTCAGCTTCTTTAATCAATTTACAAACTTGTTTTTGCGACTTTATGGACCAACTGTTTCATGGGAAAATGTTCCTGCAATGGATTTGGCCAAGCCTATTTACGGCAAATGGCTCCTACGGACAACCTTTGCCTTGAGTGAGCTCTATCAGTCAGTGGTGGACAACATGGAGCCTCTCAAGGAAAGCCCATAAGTAAAGTCTAAAAAAAGCAGTTGATGAGGACATTGAAGAATAGTGCGAAGCTCTAGCATAATTTAATACGCGTGACACGGAAGCTGCACCAACAACCCAGGATTGTAACACAATCATAAAAACAATGCTGGCTAATGACTCCCTTGCTCGCTTCATGGAAAAAGCATACCAAACAGGGGGTGCCCTTTTCATAATGTCTTGCCATTATTTAATGGCAAGAACCATAATAACTGACCCAGAGGCATATGCCTCCAAAATTGCCCTTGTTGGTGGTGGGGATGAAGAGTTTAAAAAGAACTCATCTGTAGCAAACCTAAGAAAAATATTCTTACAATCAACAAGCAAAAAAAAGCCGGCAAAAAGGAATATTGCCAGAATGCTGCAGGAGTTCGAGGACGAGGAAAGTGACAATGTGCCACCACCGAAAAAAAACCCAAAAAGAAGCAAATTATAATGGAGGATGAAGATGATGACAGGGCCAAGCTGCAAGAAGCACAAAACAATTGACAATTGATTGATCATGTTAATTTTCTCGTTATTATATTGCAATTTATTCCTGTTTATCCAAAAATTCATAATATTTCACCATTCGCATTTTGTTCTTTCTTGGGTTATGCTTTTATAAGAGACATGTAAAAGCTCACTTGATTTTGATTTTCAGTATGAATACAAACTGTGAAAGCATGGCCTATCGATCCCTTAGTCTTTATGAGTTTAAGCAAGGGGTGTCAGAAAAGTTACCACAGGGATGACCAGAGACTCTATTTGCATCATTTTATACCCACCCTCCCAACCCCTGTTTTTTTTGTAAGCCTGGTTTCCATTAAATTTTAGAACGATCGGGAACAGTCTGCGTCAATCTGCGACAGTCTGCGTTGTGCTCCCGATCCTTCCCGATTTAATGAAACACTTTCTTACGATCCTTATGATTGTCTGGGACCGTCTGCGATCACAAATCGTAATGGTCGGGAAAGTTGAACTGAGTTCAACTTTCCCGATCATTACGACTGTCCCGATCCTTCCCGATCCACAAAAAATTAATGGAAACACTCATCGCAGACAGTCTGCGATCATCGCAGACGTTCCTTTGTTCAATTTTGCTCACGTGAGCCAGATAAGCCAATTAGAAAGATAACCTCTGCTTCCGGATGAGGCCAAAATAGAAAATGGCGAATGGCAGTGCATCCATGGCAGAAGAACAAGAAATTGATAATGAAATGCTTATGAATTGTGTGCAACATTACCGAGTGATATAGGACAAGAGCTGCAAGGACTTCAAGATACCGTTGAAAAAAAGAAATGCATGGAAGGAGATAAGCCAGAAATTAGGAATTGATATTGCAGAAGCCTAAAAAAGATACAACAACATTCAAACGACATTTTCAAAGTATGCCAAACGTTTAAAATGTGTCAGATCAGGCTCAGGTCGCAGCGATGTACCAGAGTTAAGAAGTGATATGGAATATTTACGGTGGCTGATGAATCATATTAAGCACAGACCAAGCACAACAAACTTCAAGCGGAGAACAAATGACGTTATCAATGCCATGTCTGAGATCACAGAAGACTCTGCCGATGATGATGAAGAAGAAACAACAAAGAATGATAATGAATTGGGAATTTTGGATGCCGGCATGGGTCAGAATAAAGAAATAGAAGAATATGAAGAATATATATTCAATAAATGAAGATCATCCCCAGAGCATACTTTTGAAATCAAGTCTTTCTTCAGAGTCACAAATTTCCCCAGCTTCTGCCTATGCCTATGAATCAGCCTCACAAACTCCTTCGCCTTCACCACAACGCTCTGATTCAGCTTCACCATCATTTGCTGTTGCTTCAAATTCAAGAAAAATTGTTGCAGCAAGTACAAACGAAAGCCTGTCCAAATTGCCTGTCAAAGTTACAAAGAAAGCCTGGTCTAAAGAAAAGAAACCCATCAGCATTGTAGAAATGGACAGAGAGTTTCTAAACACAATGCATAGCATGCAAAAAGCAATGACTGATACAGCATCTCCAGAGCAAGAATCATTTGATGATGACAAACATTTTTGTTTAAGTCTCCTTGGTCCAATGAGATCTTTAGAGCCAAGATATAAATCAATGGCAAAGCTTCAAATAATGAAAGTTTTTAATGACATTGAATGGCACAAAGATTCACAACAGAAAGCTCATTACCAACAGGTACCTGGTGCTGGTAATATTAATTATCAAATGAATGAAGCAAGCATGTCTCAACAATATTACAGGCCCAGTAAACAGCCACAAAACTTCAACATGAAAACTAATGCCCCAGGAAGTTATTCACAAGAAATGCAAATGCAAGAAAACAGGCAAAATGAATATCCAACCACATCATTAACTATTCTATAAGAACATAAACTCATACAACAATTCAGCAATATTTGAGATGATCAACAATTTTGACTTACTCGCACACTTTTATTTCAATAAACTGTTGCTGTTAAAGTGTTAAATACATTCTGTGAAGTTTTAGATTTTTCATCCAATAGCAAATTTCTATTTTGCAGTTATTTCTCAGAAAATATGAATTTTTCTTCATTTCTATAATATCAGAAAAAATATAATTTCTTATTTCCAACAGCTTTTAAAAACCTCCCAGTAGTCACAGTTACAGTTTAACTACTGAATAATTAAAAAAAAATTACTTGACTTTCTTGTGAATTTCAGAAATGCAAATGTTTAATCAGAATACTCAATAATGCAAATAATGAAAGAAAACAAACTTTTTGAACTGGATGTATAGTTTTTACTAAAATTTAAATTGTTTGATCAATGAAATACAGTAAAAACCCACATATAAGAAACCCAACCAAACTTGATATTTCTCCTGACCACTTATTATAGTGAAGAGCTTCTCACTATTTTTGGTTACATTTGATGGCCCTACGTTGGAGCTCATCCTGTTCATCAGGTGATGGACAACACTTTTTGGCTGATTGTTTTTTTGTTTTCAGTCTACCTACTTCTTGTAACTATCGGGCAAGAACTTGTTCAAAATTATATCAACAAGATCTGAAATTGAGCTGTTTCTTCTGCTTTCCAGATATGAAGCCAATTGTTCTGTCGCTCTATGACATTATTTGTATAAATTGCTACACGCAGTGATTCGTCTCTGTAAAATCTGACTAATTTCTTAACCAAAAGGTAATTAATCAAATCCAACTGATGTTAGGTTTCGGCATATGCCTCTTAAATAACTGCATTCGTTTTAAGAAATCTAATTATTGTTTTTTAAAGCCATATCTTGAAGTGAATTTTTCATTAACACTCGGCGTTATAAATATGATTTTTCAAACCCTATAACATGAACAGCATATAGTTTGAGGGCTGTATGAGTGTAAATAGCTCGAGGAAATGATTCAACCATTCAAATATATTGTCATTAAAAAGTCTTATTTCAGTAGTCTATCCAAACTATCCTACCGTTAAGTGAAGCTCACAGAACTCAGAGAAACATTTGCGCAGGTGCTCAGACTTGTTCCAAGGTTGGCTTTCTTGTAAAATACAAACGTTTCTTTCCAGCATGGATTTACTGCTGCTATTCGCATGACCACTAATGCCATGACTTCCTTTCGACAACCATTCGTTCCATGCTTTCTCGTGATGAAAGGCACATATGTAATTGTGTGCCCCTATGGAGTGAAGATAAAAAGAATAGAAAAATTAATTATGATGGTGCTCTCTTTTGATATGAAGTCACTTCAGGAACCCGATATTAAAGGAACTCGTTATCGAGGCTGTTACTTGCTATCAGCTGATATCGCAGGCGAGTACGCCAATATTCTTTAGTTTAAGTTTTTACACCAAGACAACAAACATTGCCAAATTGATGTGTTGTTGGGAAATGCCGGGCAGTATATAGCGATGGACTTTCGCTTTATAAATTTCCTAAAGACGTGAAGATATTTAAGTTATGCGTGAAGTTCGTCCAGTGCACAAAAAAGGACTTTATGAAACACTTGGTGTCTAGTTGCATTTGCAGCCTGCACTTCAACCCAGATTGCTTCAAAAAAAACCGGTTGCTGATTCTCTTGGCTTTGGCAAAAGGTAAGTTATATATATATATATTTCTAACTTATTGATGTAACGTCTGAATGTATAGTTATTTTGCGCCTATTTCATCAAACTAAACATAAAATCATTTGAAATGATTCCTTGAAGGATTCCTACAAGGTTCTTAGCTGTCGGTTTCTGGTGTAATTTTATCGAAATAAGCACAAAATCATTTGAAATAAGCAACATGGAAAAGACACATAAGAAAAACAACGCTTACTTGTACTCACATGGCATCAATTCTGATGCCAGTGAAGAAGGAGAATAGCCAGCAGCCATCGCAAAACCAAAAAACAGGCAGCAAACTATGTAGCTAATAAAACAAAATGGAAGATCGTCAAAAGTAGAATTATATGGTTCTTGCAAACGAAATAATAACAAACAGGGTTTCAATCCTTCAATCAATAAAAAGGAAAGGAGAATGACGAAGAATAGTTTATAAAAACCCAGCGAGACTCACCTGAGGTCTGTGGAGAGCTCACACCGCCACTGACTGTAGCCGTAGCTGTAGCATGACACGACCTTCAAGGACCGCTTCGAGTTCGAAAATTCAATTGTAGATTCATTCTCCCAATCACTCCAAATCCAAAGGAAAATCAACCAAGCGGTTTTGGCTGGTAAACGTCTTCAAGGCCGAGCGGTGAGGATCCTTTGTCTCGGGCTCATTTGCATAATAGGAAGATTAGTATTTAGTAGATTGACCCAACTTTTCATCTTGGAATTCCTATTTGCCAGAAAATCAACACAAGACACCTTCAGGCTCTTTGGTTATAGTACCACTCAACATCTTGAGATTATTAATGTTTAGTTTTGTCGACATTCAGGGAACTATAACATGTAACCAGCATGGCATCCATCATTGCCTGGATCTTTATTGATTTTTAGTAGCTAAGGCTGCTTAATTAACTAAAACGTTTCTTCTTTTGAACAGATTTTACCCCAAATTTTCCACCTAAGCTTGTAAAAACCCTTACACCCACCATTCGTGAGTGTACTAAATATTAACGAGTCATTGCAGTAGATAATAGGCCTTACTAAGCAATAAGAACAAAGGCTACCACACGTGCTTACAAAAAAACAAAATAGCAGCCTAACAACACAAAGCCGCTGACCTAACAAAACAGCTCAACTAGCAAAGTCAACAAGTTAACAAGTTGTAGTTCAACCCAACGAATAGTCATAGTTCATAACAGTGATACCCTTGTGGCAATAGACCCTTTTCACAATCCCTTTTTTGGCCGTTTGACAACGAAGGTGTTTAATGGAATAGAGACAGTTGTTGTTTGGCATAAATCACGTACGCTGCTTCCATGTAAAATATCTACAATTCTTTTAATTAAACCATTTAAACCAAGACAATTTTTTGGAAATAGAGAATAAAGATGTTAAAATGGTAGAAGGTATTTCAAAGACGAAGAAAATATCAGTCGGTAGGCAATGCGCGGCTTATGGGTGTTATAACACCTTTTACAAAACTGATGGATTGCCATCCCGCCTACATTTTCTCAGATTCTCACAAAAGAGCATCGGGAAGCTTTGTTGGTGTAACCTCATAAAACGTGCAGATGGACGTGACGGTATTAATGTTACACTGTCTACATTCCTTTGTGAGAAGCATTTTACTGGTGCGGACATCAGCAGGTATCCAAATCAGTGGCATCTGAAGAGTGGAGCTGTCCTTTCTTTGAATCTGTTCAGTAGCGTCAATTGATTGCCAAGAGTATCCCGCAAAGCCCCAGCTGAGCATACTAGACAGGGAATTTTGCATAACATTCTAGCAAACTGGGTAACCGAAGGTTTTAAAGTTTAAATCATAAGAGTAAAGGCCACTGATCATTCTAAGCCCTGGGAACAAACTGGCAAATGACCGGAAGTTGCGTTTCCGGGAGCATGAAACATGCACGGTCAGCAAAATTTCAACTTTCGAATTTTTCAAATCTGATGATACTATTGGAAAGAACATACAAAACTGAGCAAAAGATTTAAAAAGAGCAATGTGATCTGACCTATAAGCACAAAGTTATGGCTGTGGAAACTTTTCATTTTGTCAAACAACCTGCTTTCTCGAGTTTCCTGATAGTGCAGACGCATAGCGGTAGCATTGTGCATGTTATGGTAACAGCATGAAGTTTGGTACAAGTACACAATCTGATATGCTGAATAAGATGAAGTTCATATCAAGCTTCAAAAAAGCCCCCAAAAGCTATCTTTGGACTGGGGTACTGGTACCCAGTCCTCTTTCTGGTATAGCACTACAACCTTCTTAACATCGCAAGTTATCAAGCTGAAACTTTTTTCTGGCGTTACTTGACGTGCTGTACAAGATGGGATGCAAAAAAGATTTAAAAATTTCACAAAAGCAATTTTTAAACTATGGTTCTTGTACCCAGTCCAAAAGTGGGTCTTGAACTGTAACTTTAAAACTATTCAAGTTGTGAGAAAACTTTCGCTGATGCTGTTTCACCAGTAGATTTGGTCTTTGCTTTGGTCTACAAGTTGATCTATATGTAAATGTGGGCTAATTCAAATCTTCTATGTAGCAAAAATGTAGAGCGTATCCCTGCTGTATTTCATGAAATGCTCTTATCTTTGTTACCAGGTGTGAAAGTTTGTTGTCAAACAAATGCAAATTAATCTACAGAATATGAAATCCCTCATTTCAATTTTAAAGATTTGAATCTTATTTGCTTGGCTTGCAACTGTTCATGATATCCAGTTAGCTATAGGCCAAAATCTTTAATATTAAACCCTAAATCTATACAAAATTGAGCAATTTTCCCTATAGTCCAAGTAACAGTATCGTCATATTTTGTTTATCAATGTAGATCATTTAATTTGAATTTTGACTCGTTTTTTTCTTGTTGTTTTGGCTCTTTTGATGTACGAAACCTAATTTTTTTCTTCATTTTGCATTTCTTAATTTTACATTACATCGGAAATTCTAGAACAAATGATGCTTGGCAATCTTCATGTAGAGGAGGGAGACAAAGAAATAAACGCAGGTGAGTTTACCTTTTTTGATTGTGTTTCATCAGTTATTTTCTATGAGATTCAATAGTGTCAGAGGATCATTCGAAAAGGTTTTATTACACTTACTTTGAAGACAACTTTTCAAATAACTGTTCTTAGTTGATAATCAGTTTGAAAATTGTCTGAGATTTGTGTAAGTCTGAGTTTTAAAGTTGCAGCATTTCCTATAGCGGAGGAATATGCAGATTAATGCTGAAATAGTTGTCAAATACTATCACATGAGTTTAAACATAATTACATTTCTGTACCATAAGTACATTTCTGCGCGAAATTGTCCTAAAATGCACTATTTTTGTTGCGGAATATACGTGAAAACATATAATGCTCTTCCTGTGGTGATGTTTTAGAGACTGCTATGGGGGAGGATGCAGAAGTAGAACCGAATAAAGCTATGTTTCTTGATGTATTAATAATTGTCATAAATTAAACAAGATGGTAGAGAGGCTATCATATAAAAATAATAATTTATGTCTGCTATAGTTTGTCGCTATATATTCCTTTTACATTTTAGAAACCGTGATATTTAATATACTTTTGCACTATTAGATCATTATTATCTTTTCGATGGTTATTGAATCTTTTCCATCCTTTCTTGTAAAGGTTCCCGTAGAGGATATAATGTGGCAATTTTCTTTGCTCATTATAGATCTATTTGGTAAATTTTAGTTTAAAAAGTTTCCTATCCTTGTTTCACAAAATAATAAACCATTATCACAAAAGGGATCATGATACAGCATGTATAAAAACCAAGGAAATATGTTAAGACAATATTTATAAGTTGTAGTTATTTGTACGATTTTGCAGAGTTGGATGTGCGCAATACATGGAAAGGTGGAATTATTATCAATAATATAAATTGGAAAACGAGGAAAGTTGCATTTGGTGATACTACCATTCATAATAATTTTTAGAATGTTAAAATTATCAAAGCATACTCAAACAAAGAAGCATCAAAAATGTTATATAACCTCTCTCTTAGGGCCCTGTGACCTCTGTGTTCATTGATAGAAGTAATTTTAGATAGACCAAGCAGCGAGGTTTGTTTATCAAATTTCTCTTAAGATAGTGACAATTGATATAATATCATGTAGAATTGAAAGTGAACTTCCTTGTGTAGAAGTTTTGATTAATTTTTACGGCTGAGTTAAAGACAGGGTCTTATTAAAAAGTCATTTAGGCCATTTTCTACAACTGTTTGTTGATGTGACGCCTTTGTACAATAAGTTTAAGTAACTCCGTATTATCCACCTTAAGTCAAAACAGAGTATTTGACATTTTCTCCTGATGTTGGCCCAACTCGATGCCATTAACTTGAATATCTTCATGCAATCATCTACGTTCACTAATTGCAGTTTCAGCATTTCTGAACTAAAACTTCCTTTCAAATTACATCAACAACTTTTGCAGATTTCTTTGCAGAATGTCTTACATTTGAAAAATTTAGAAAGCGACAATAATTTCAGCTATATGTGATTTAAAGTTTATTTACCAATGAAAATGATAATGTTGTGAAGATAAATGGTAATTTATCAATGAAAATCTTATGCTATGCTTTCTATTTCCATTTTTCCTTATAGCTAAAGTAGGTGCAAATTTTTTGGCCAACTGTCGCTGAAGAAAATGAAGGCTGGGGAAATTGTTTCTGGAAGGCAACCTTCAAAAAACATTCAAAATATATGGTCAAAGTTAATAGCGGGTGCTACTTAGATACGTATGGGACAGAAGGGTTCAATAAAAATGGTAGCTGCTCGATAGTTCGTTCCTTAAACAGTTTAATTAGAGGTTGGAAGATAAGGGTACTCGTTGTGTGATTATAATCAAATCGATAATAAAATGTATATTATTGAGCTATTTAAAAGTCTCGATTAGGAATTCAGCACACTCTTAGACCTGTCTTCTGCCTTCTCTTGAATGACCATCTGCCTCTTGCCCAATTGGCACTCCCATATTGCCAGTGTTTTTGGGACATTATGCTGTTGCAAAATTCACATTTTGTCCATGACATGGTCTTACACCAGCGTAGTAAATAAGGGACAACCTCAGCTTCACAAGGAAGAACATTTTCTAAAAGGCCTAACTGGGAACATGTGTTGCCAATTCTGCTCCCTGTTTTTCTTTTTTTCTATTCTAAGTTTTTGGAAGATTTGAAAAGAGGTTCAGGGTTTGGGGCAAATGAAATTAAATCAGCGTACTTTTCAGGGTTACTAATAAGGGTCTGTGCAGCTTCAAAATTTATTCCAACGGAAAACAGGGCAGCACCAACTTCCACACAGGAACTCAGTTAAGACGACAGCTCTGCTGACAGATTCAAAATTTTGAGAAGAAGATCTCTTCGTTTTCCATCAGTTGGAATAACTGAAGAATCCTTGTGGAACTGCTGCAGCAGTATGGCCAATTTTTCTATGTTTTGTTTGAACGAGGAAAGCTTCCTGTCATCTAGCAGTGCAAGATCTGCATCCAAAACTGGCAGGTTGTCGTTTATTGTTGAAGCAAGTTCTGATATGGCAACATGAGGCCGACGAAGCCACTCACAGCCTTCTGGCCCTAAGCAAGAAAGTGCCACAGTATCAGTAGGGTAGGGCTCTGCCCGTCCGTAAGGCTTTGAGAAGTTCTTCGGGTAATGGTGGAAGTAACAAACACCTTTCATTATTTTCTTCTTTTTGAATGCCATCTAAAAGTAAAAAACGAAGTATTAAGTGAAAAACAATGGTCATAAAAATGGAACTGGAGTGAAATGTGTAGGTGTTAGTGGCACAAGAAAATGCAGGTCATTCAAAGAGTGCACCCACAGGAGTGCGTTCTGTATCTAGCCATAATATAACCTCTGCCTTAATATAGCCATAATATATCTAGACATAAAATAAGTGAGAAACAAAATATTAGTTAAAAAGCAATGGTCCTTGAAGTGCAACTAAAGTGAAATGTGTAGGTGTCAATGGGACAAGCAAATGGAGGTCATTTAAAGAGTGCACTCTGGAGAGAGCAACATGTGCTGTCCCCTCAGGAGTGCTTTTTGTTTCTAGCCACAATATAACATTTGATAATGTCTGACCCTGCACTTTAGAAATTTTTGTTGCATAACCTGGAAGGAAAGGGTATTTTGTGACCAGTATGTCTTCAATAACACTAGTCATGGGAAACACATTGATAACGTGTCCATTGGGATGAATGGCTATTATTGTTTTATTTGAAATGCTCTTGACAGTAACAAATTGGCTGTTTACAAAACCAATGGATTTATTGACATTGCGTGTCAACATGAGTTTCATGTCTTTATGTATTGGAATAAGGGATTCATCGTCTGCAACAACCAGAGCTAATGGATGCTGTTGAAAAGCATTTCTGACGATAACATCGTTAACAAAAGAAGCTGAACGCCGAGTTACTGTAAGAACAAAAGAATGTGGGAATCGTTTCAATATCTCATATAAATTATCCTGAAGTATATCACTATCAGAAAGAATGCGATCTTTGCATAGTTTATTTATCATATCTTGTGTTGGCACGTCATAGTGAATATAATGTAGAAAATCAAGCAGAATATCATCTTGAATTCTATGTTGCTGAGACAAGGTGAAGCATACAAGATCAGAAATGCAATGGCTGCAGGACATTATGTTTTCAGCCTGGACAGTTTTATTGTTCCTAGTGGAAAGCGGCTGTTGTGGACAAAAATCTTTACAAAGAATGAGAATGGGGCGTGTTGATAGAAGGGAAAGGGTGTGTATGACATGATGGATTTCACAGTTTATTCTTTAAGGTGCAGCAAGTTCAAATATGGTCAGCAATTGTGAAAAAAGTATTTGGTTCATGTTTTATTCACAATTGAAATGTTAATTTTCATTTTGCTGCTCAATATATTTCCTTGAAAAACTTTGTAAGCTCAAACTTGCAGCGGCATTAAAGAACTCAAAAGTGTTTTCAAATGTCCCAAAAAACTTGTTTTTCTGGTGTGGTTCACTTTCTAATTGATATATTTGATTTTTCCTAGTTTCTTAGTTTCGTATTTTTTTTTAAAATCTCAACTGTACAAAGTAAACTCTTCAATTTCTGATTTTGTATTTGAAACCAAAAATCTTGAATTATCTTTGTATGAATACAATTTTCTCTGAAACTATGCAAGATACTTAAAACCAACACCAGAGCTAGGGGTGTCAGAAAAGTTACCACAGGGATAACACCTGCCACAAAATTCATCCCGTTCTGCCCACCCTCCCAACCCGAATTATATATTTGACTCAAAGCAGAGAAGGACTCAATAAAATTTCGGTTTCAACAGAAAAAAAAACAAATGGCAATTCTATAAAAAAATAAATTTTAAAAGTCATTTATCCTTCTTCTTTCCTTCACCATTGGTTTTTGCTTGGGGTATGTCTTCATTGTCGATGATGACACGGCTTTTTCTTTTTTTGGTACAATTGGGCTTCACTTCTTGTTTGTCTTCTTTGTTAGTTTTGTGAATGATCGTGGTTGGCGGTTCCGGTGGCACTGTAGGAGAGTTTAGGTTTAATGATTGTGACGGTAAAGGAGGGGGAGGTGGTGGAATAAGGTGGGCGATGGCTTGATAGATTTGAAGAAGTTGTTATTGGTTACAGTTTCTGCAGAAGTGGTTGTAGAGATAAGTTGGGATGAAAGTCGATTGGTATATGTTTCTGTTGAAGTAGCAGTAGAAAGTGGTTGCGTTGACAGTTGGTTTGTCAAGGATTCAGTTGTTGCTGTTGTAGAGAGATCTTGGGGTGATGTTGTATTGGGTAATGTGGTTTCTTGTGTTTGAAGCTGTGAGGTTAAGGATAATCTATTGGGTGATGAAATTGTGGAGGTTGGTTTGGAGTTATGTAGTAAAGGGAGCAAATCAATTATATTTTTCGTAGTCTTGAAAGTCGGTTCCTTGTTGGGTGCAAAAGTTATCATCTCGGCATAGTTATTAGGATTTGAAATGAGTGTCTGTGCCACCTTGAAGTTAATTCCAATTGAAAAAAGTGCCTCACCAAGCTCAACACATTCGTCCAGTTGCGCTCCTAATGTATTCCCGGGATTCAAAAGGGCCAGTAGAAGATTCCGTCTTTTGACATCATTTGGCACAGTTTGACTTTCCTTGTGAAAAGGAGCCAACAGCTGTGCCACAGGTTGTAAGTTCCTTGTGAAGTCCATTTTCTTGCTGTCGTCTAAGAGGAGGCTTGGCTTCTGTAACACTTCCAAATTATCTGTTACTGTAGAACAGAGCTCTGAAGTTGCCACGTGGGGCCTCCTCAGCCATTCGCAGCTTTCTGGCCTTAGGCTTGTAAGGGCTACCTGTTCTGGCGGATATGTCTCAACGCGGCCATAAGGCTTCAAAAAGTTTTTTGGAAAATGGTTAAAGTAACCAACTCCCTTTCCTTTTTTTGATTGTGTGTAGGCCATTTGTAAAAAAAGAGACGCGATAAGTTGACTAATGCAAACAGGAAAAAAACCCATGCAAGTTTTTAGAAAAATTTATATTGAATTTGAAAATAATACATTAAATCAATGAGTATAATTGTAATCAATTATATACTGCTGAGAATTCTGCATGATTTAAAGCGTAATGGAGGGTTTAAAGTGTATATGTCTAGCTAACGTAACTTTAGGAAACTGGTCTAAACTGTGTTTTGTTCAAAGGAGTGAGAAAATGTAGATCTGTTAGTGACTTTACCGGAGACAAGGCGACATAGGCAGTACCCTCAGGAGTGGTTTCTGTGTCAAGCCAAACTATTACTTTCTTTAATGTCTGGCCCTGCACCTTCGAAATTGTTGTAGCATAGCCGGGTAGGAAGGGGTATTTTGTAATTGTCTGTTCATCTACTATGGTTGTCATGGGAAATATATTAATGACATGACCTTTGGAATGTGTGGCAATTATTGTTTTAGAGGAAATACATTTGACAGTCACAAATTGACCATTAACAAAACCAATAGATTTATTCACATTTCTGGTTAAAATCAATCGCATTCCCTTATGAATGGAAATCAAATTTTCGTCATCAGCAACAACGAGGGCCAGGGGATGTTGATGAAATAAGTTTTTAACCAGCAAATTGTTGATAAAAGATGCAGAGCGTCGAGTAACAGTAATTATAAGGGAATCTGGATAATGTTTGAGAGTTTCAAAAACGCTTTCTGTTACTGTATCTGAATTGCAGAGTATCCGGCCATTTGATAATGCATGTAGCATCGAGTTCGTTGGCATGTCATATCGAATATGATGCAAAAATTCTAGAAGAATATAATCCTGGATTCTGAATTGCTGTGAAAGTGCGAACATTACAACGTATGACATGCAGTGGACACAAGAAAGAATGTTTTCTGCTTGTACTGTCTTATTGTTCTGTGTAGCAAGAGGCTGTTGTTTAAAAGTCTCCACAAAGTACAAGGATTGGCCGTCTAGACAAAATGTTGATAGTTTGCAAAACATGATGGAAAAGCTTCTTGCTAACTTGGGATATTTCATCGATGAAAATGACATCATATAAAGAAAGCATTGTATTAATTGATGAAGACATGCTAGCATGACATTTGAAAGAGAAGAGGCTATGAATTGTATCGCAAGTTACATTATCCTCATATAAATCTTTGTACGTGCATGCCAGAGTGCCGGTTGGTGTGGCAACACAAGTTGCAAGATTGTTCTCAACACAGAATTCAATACACTGCTGAATTGTGTAAGATTTTCCAGTTCCAGGTTTGCCAACTACTAAAGGGAAGCGTTTCCAATCAAGAGAGTTTTCAATAACATTGCAATTGGTCAAAAGAGATTGTTCTCGTTGTTCAACTATTTCCTTGAAATAATTGTAAAAAACGAGTTAATTGCCTCTCAAGTTTAGGTTCTGATTAATACGAGCTTCAGGGAGTGTTGATTTGAAAGCACATGGAAGGATTTGTCGTCTATCAGGATTGTTAAGGTCTATCAAGCTTTCCACGAATGCAGAAATAGTTTTGAGAAAATATTCTTTGTGTCCATATATCTCCAAAGTTGCAGCAAAAGAACAGCCATCCGGGAAACAGGTTGGCATTAATAAATGTGCTTTATGAAAATAAAGAATTTGAGATGGTAGAGAATGATCAAGTGGAGGACTAATTTGCTCCAAAGTTTGATGAGGAAAATGGGCAAGAAGGTACTGAAAGAAATATCCGGGATTGAAAATTGATGCGAACTTAAATCCAACTAAAACAACTTTGTCTTTTTTATATTGAGTAGGAACAGCTTCAGTCTCATCAACAATACGTAACCATTGTGCTAAAGAAAAAATCTCAAAATTTGAGGTCCGTGCTTAATATTTTATTAATGTCTGATTATTTTGAGCTGCTTCTGGACATGGCATGCTTAAATGCTGTAGTAGCTGGATTTAAAGAAGATGAATAGAGGGCATCAGTGTGGAAGGATTCTTTTGCTTTGGAAAAATATGATGTTACATAATTTATGAGCATCTGCTTGCCATTGGAAGTCTGTACATCCATAGAGGATTTCAAGGTGGCCAGAACTGTATCTATATATGCACGCAGACCTAGTGCATGGGCAGAAGGAGGGTGCAATATTTTGAGAACAGGAACTAGACTGCTTTCGTCAACATGAGTGTCATTTTCGCTGATGGGCAAGGTTGACCTGTGAACAGTTTGGCACTTTTTAACCAGATAGAAAAGAAGAGGATCATCTTTGGGTATGTCTGCTCTTATATGTTGATAATCAATATACTTAATGTTTTTCAACCAGACAAGAAAATGAATATGCACTGTGCCTCGCTTTTGGAACTCAAAGCGATAGAAATAAGTTAAAATGTTGTTTTTCATCTTGTTGTGATTGTATGAGAAAATATGATCTGCCCATTTTGAATCATTCGACCCAGAAAGATAGCCCCGTACAATTTGTTCCAATACATGAAGAAAATGTAAAGATTCGATAAAAGGGAGATTAGTTGGCCCATATCCAGTCTCCTCACGGATGTCATCCAGCCATAAAGGTGTTGGAAAGGACCATTCAGAGGGACTGATAGTAATAAACAGTGAAGGGAGGCCAAATTGGCAAACGGCATCAATCAAATAAAGGTGTTGCCATTCCCAATAGCCCTTGGAGAATGGCTTATCTTGCAAGGCTTGAAAAGCAGTGACTGGCAGACTAGAGGATAAACGTGAAGAATGTACAGCACCAGTAATGGTCTTATACAGCCAACGGTCAAAATGGAATTGTAAAATATCAAAATGCAAACTATAATCTACAATGGAAGAGAGGCATTTAGCTACAAAAGATACTTTGGAACTTCTCCTGTCTGAAGAGCCATCGTGTATAGTATCACACCAAGATGTGAAGGGGTATAAATTTGGCCATAATGCACACTCTACCCCCTCCCACTTGTATACATCGAAAATATTTGGCTCTTTGTTCAACCTCACCAGATTGTCCCGCAAATCTAAAAACTTTTTGTAAGAAGATAAAGAGTTCGATATTAAGAACTGAAAAGCGGCTGTACAAATAGCACGGTCTTCCTGTGAGGAAAGGTTTTCTATTTTTTCCTGAACAGATTGCTGGGAGCAAGTTAATCGAATAATGCCTTTTTTCTTTCGATAGCCATATTTCATCCTCTCATATTTTCGAGAATCTACATCAAAAGGTCTTAGTGCCAAAATACGTTCTTTTTTAGGGATGATAGCTCTTTTGGCAAATTTTCGAAAATTGGTACCATATATCTATCAGAAGAACAATGGCACTGTGTCTTTGAATTGCATTTTTGCAATTTTGAAAAATTTGGCAAAAGCTTTTCAGTGATTATGCTATTGCAATTTTCACATTTGCTCCAGGAAAGTGTTTGACACCAGCCCAACAAAGACGAGACAACATTACTTTTTTCAGAAATATGTTCTTTAAACTTGTTGGGAACAAATTGTTGCCATTTGAGCGTCCGGTTCTTGTTTGTGACGTTCCCTGGACTGAATGAAATTTGCCATTCTTGTAGTTGCATTGGGACCTTGGTCAAGAACATAGAATTTCCTTCCATTCCAGTAAGACCGTGCTACATCTAAATTCCAAGGTATAGGCATGATAAGGAAAAGAAAGGTTGGTACTTACAGTTTGTAATGCAAGCTTCTTACAAAAACTGTCAAGTTTCTATGAAAAAAAATGATACGTTGACAATAGGTATATTTTAAATGAATTATGTAATATAGCCTAGTAAATTGGAGGAAAAAGGGTGTTACAAGAAAGCAAAATAAATTGGAAATGAATCTTAGTTCAGAGAAAATTGCAATAAATGAGAAACGGTAGAACTTTGTCAATAATAAATGTTTTGAAAATAGATAGAATATGGTACTTACAATGATTTGAAAATGATTTTCTTTCGAGAAAAAGATATCAAAAGCTGTGTAAGGCGTCTACAAAAGAAAGATAAGACAGTGACAAATTTTATATAAACAATATAAAATGTTAAATGCCGTGAATGTATGATAAAAACAAAAACTATGGATGTTTCAGTATATAAAACTAAGCAAATTTATATGAACAAGACAGAATGGTATATATACACAATGTAAAACACTAAATACCCTAAATATGTGCTGTAAACTCTTTACTATTAACGTAAAATATAAAGTACCGTGAGCTGAAGCGAAAAGTAAACCGTCTGCTAGCTGCGAGTATGTGAAATGAGAAAGAAATCTGTGTGCCAATGACTTTTGTTAAAAATATAGTACTAGGACGAAACAGGTATAATAACTTTTCAAAACGTGGTTAAAAAATAAAGTATTTGATACCATTCGATAGAAAAAAATGCGCTGTTTCTAATGATATATACATATGTTATTGTTTGAAAAATATTGAGAGAGGTAGAGGCAAAAAACAATTGCCACTCCTCAATTTCCATGATGGCTGACCAAAAATCATAATGGCTGACCTGAGTCACGAAAATTGTAAATCAAAAACTATAGAAGATATTGAATTGAAAATTAATACACATGAAGATATAGAGAAGAAACGAATAATGCAGAAAACCAAATTTAAATCGGACCTTTGGGCTTGGACTTATGACGTCATATGTCTTTGTCATTCTTAGTACTTAAGCTCTATAGGATTCACAGGCCTGTATCTCACACATCCTTGAAAGTGATGACATGAAACCAATAAAGTTAGTAGCCAACTATCAAGGAGTATTACACCAGGTGACGATTATGTGATATAAGTCATATTTCTAGAGTAGGGGTGGAAAGAAAATTTTCCAGTACTGAAGCCTAATAGCAATGTAAGGTCTATAGACCAAACATCCTTCAGGACAATGACACGAAAATCTGACACAACCTTACAACTATCAAGATGCAACTTTGCACCAAATATCAAAAGGCTATGTGTTTTGACATTGTAACAATAACATTTCTAAATTTTGTTTCCATACTTAAGCCTTACAACAAAAACTTTGACACGCCCATACAGCACAACCCTGACCTGGACCCTGAAAATCTTTCACATGGATTCATCTCTCAACAATGTCAATGCATTGCATTAACTTTGGTTGAAAATAAATTTTGGTCAAAAAAGTTACTTCTATATCTATAGTAATATTGGAAAAAGGCAGTTCAGTATGTTACATACCTAGGTAACAAAATATACCTTGTTATGTATCCAGTTCACGTTAAAAACTCATGGAATGTGTGAATGATCACTGCCTCAATAGCCATGTTTTTATCAAAATCACTAGATTTCACAAAATGAAGATAGTGTCATTGAAGAAACAAACAATTATTCTCACAATATAAACGTGTCATTCACCTGCAGTTGCTTACAAATATTTATTTCAACTGCAGAATGTTTATCTTTTTTCGGTCAATCTTTTTTTGGATTTGCCACTTTTGTTTTTGGCTGTTCTTCATTGTCGCTGTCCAACTTTTTGGACTTTCTCTTCTTTTTCTTCGATTGCATTGTATCTGCTGCTTCTGGCACTGCTCTTGGAGCAACTGAGTCAGCAGCAGGAACAGGTGCTGTTTGGTTTTGTAGGAGGTTTGGAAAATGTTGTGCAAAGAGTTGAAACATTTCAGCAGGGAAAGGGGACTGTTTGGGAGCTGGTTGCAATGGCTGTGTTGTTGTTACTTGGGGTGTTGAAGATGGTGGCGATGTATTTGTTAGAAGGGTGGTCAATGAAGCTGTTGTTGAAGAAGGAGCTGTAGAGGGTGGGTTTTCTGGAGACTGTAAAATTGATATCAGGGAAGAAAGGTTGGTTGAGGGTAGTACTTGTCTGGATTTTGGGTTTGAAAGTAAAGGTAGAACATCTAATAAGTTTTTGGAAGATTTAAAAGGAGGTTCAGGATTTGGGGCAAATGAAATCAAATCGGTGTACTTTTCCGGGTTGCTAATTAGGGTCTGCGCAACTTTGAAATTGATTCCAATGGAAAAGAGCGCAGCGCCAACTTCCACACAGGTGCTCAGCTGAGACGACAGCTCGGCTGATGGATTTAGAATTTTTAGCAAAAGATCTCTTCGCGCCCCATCAGTTGGAATGACTTGAGAATCCTTGTGGAACTGCTGCAGCAGTACGGCCAATGGTTCCATATTTTGTCTGAATGAGGAAAGCTTTCTTTCATCCAGCAGTGCAAGATCTGCATCCAAAACCGGCAGGTTGTCATTTATAGTGGAGGCGAGTTCTGATGTGGCAACATGAGGCCGACGAAGCCACTCACAGCCTTCTGGCCTTAAGCGAGAAAGTGCTACAGCATCAGAAGGGTAGGGCTCTGCCCGTCCGTAAGGCTTTAGGAAATTTTTCGGATAATGGTGGAAGTAACCAACCCCTTTCATCTTTTTGTTCTGTGTGTATGCCATCTGAAAGTGAGAAACAAAATATTAGTTAAAAAGCAATGGTCCTTGAAGTGCAACTAAAGTGAAATGTGTAGGTGTCAATGGGACAAGCAAATGGAGGTCATTTAAAGAGTGCACTCTGGAGAGAGCAACATGTGCTGTCCCCTCAGGAGTGCTTTTTGTTTCTAGCCACAATATAACATTTGATAATGTCTGACCCTGCACTTTAGAAATTGTTGTTGCATAACCTGGAAGGAAAGGGTATTTTGTGACCAGTATGTCTTCAATAACACTAGTCATGGGAAACACATTGATAACGTGTCCATTGGGATGAATGGCTATTATTGTTTTATTTGAAATGCTCTTGACAGTAACAAATTGGCTGTTTACAAAACCAATGGATTTATTGACATTGCGTGTCAACATGAGTTTCATGTCTTTATGTATTGGAATAAGGGATTCATCGTCTGCAACAACCAGAGCTAATGGATGCTGTTGAAAAGCATTTCTGACGATAACATCGTTAACAAAAGAAGCTGAACGCCGAGTTACTGTAAGAACAAAAGAATGTGGGAATCGTTTCAATATCTCATATAAATTATCCTGAAGTATATCACTATCAGAAAGAATGCGATCTTTGCATAGTTTATTTATCATATCTTGTGTTGGCACGTCATAGTGAATATAATGTAGAAAATCAAGCAGAATATCATCTTGAATTCTATGTTGCTGAGACAAGGTGAAGCATACAAGATCAGAAATGCAATGGCTGCAGGACATTATGTTTTCAGCCTGGACAGTTTTATTGTTCCTAGTGGAAAGCGGCTGTTGTGGACAAAAATCTTTACAAAGAATGAGAATGGGGCGTGTTGATAGAAGGGAAAGGGTGTGTATGACATGATGGATTTCACAGTTTATTCTTTAAGGTGCAGCAAGTTCAAATATGGTCAGCAATTGTGAAAAAAGTATTTGGTTCATGTTTTATTCACAATTGAAATGTTAATTTTCATTTTGCTGCTCAATATATTTCCTTGAAAAACTTTGTAAGCTCAAACTTGCAGCGGCATTAAAGAACTCAAAAGTGTTTTCAAATGTCCCAAAAAACTTGTTTTTCTGGTGTGGTTCACTTTCTAATTGATATATTTGATTTTTCCTAGTTTCTTAGTTTCGTATTTTTTTTTAAAATCTCAACTGTACAAAGTAAACTCTTCAATTTCTGATTTTGTATTTGAAACCAAAAATCTTGAATTATCTTTGTATGAATACAATTTTCTCTGAAACTATGCAAGATACTTAAAACCAACACCAGAGCTAGGGGTGTCAGAAAAGTTACCACAGGGATAACACCTGCCACAAAATTCATCCCGTTCTGCCCACCCTCCCAACCCGAATTATATATTTGACTCAAAGCAGAGAAGGACTCAATAAAATTTCGGTTTCAACAGAAAAAAAAACAAATGGCAATTCTATAAAAAAATAAATTTTAAAAGTCATTTATCCTTCTTCTTTCCTTCACCATTGGTTTTTGCTTGGGGTATGTCTTCATTGTCGATGATGACACGGCTTTTTCTTTTTTTGGTACAATTGGGCTTCACTTCTTGTTTGTCTTCTTTGTTAGTTTTGTGAATGATCGTGGTTGGCGGTTCCGGTGGCACTGTAGGAGAGTTTAGGTTTAATGATTGTGACGGTAAAGGAGGGGGAGGTGGTGGAATAAGGTGGGCGATGGCTTGATAGATTTGAAGAAGTTGTTATTGGTTACAGTTTCTGCAGAAGTGGTTGTAGAGATAAGTTGGGATGAAAGTCGATTGGTATATGTTTCTGTTGAAGTAGCAGTAGAAAGTGGTTGCGTTGACAGTTGGTTTGTCAAGGATTCAGTTGTTGCTGTTGTAGAGAGATCTTGGGGTGATGTTGTATTGGGATATGTGGTTTCTTGTGTTTGAAGCTGTGAGGTTAAGGATAATCTATTGGGTGATGAAATTGTGGAGGTTGGTTTGGAGTTATGTAGTAAAGGGAGCAAATCAATTATATTTTTCGTAGTCTTGAAAGTCGGTTCCTTGTTGGGTGCAAAAGTTATCATCTCGGCATAGTTATTAGGATTTGAAATGAGTGTCTGTGCCACCTTGAAGTTAATTCCAATTGAAAAAAGTGCCTCACCAAGCTCAACACATTCGTCCAGTTGCGCTCCTAATGTATTCCCGGGATTCAAAAGGGCCAGTAGAAGATTCCGTCTTTTGACATCATTTGGCACAGTTTGACTTTCCTTGTGAAAAGGAGCCAACAGCTGTGCCACAGGTTGTAAGTTCCTTGTGAAGTCCATTTTCTTGCTGTCGTCTAAGAGGAGGATTGGCTTCTGTAACACTTCCAAATTATCTGTTACTGTAGAACAGAGCTCTGAAGTTGCCACGTGGGGCCTCCTCAGCCATTCGCAGCCTTCTGGCCTTAGGCTTGTAAGGGCTACCTGTTCTGGCGGATATGTCTCAACGCGGCCATAAGGCTTCAAAAAGTTTTTTGGAAAATGGTTAAAGTAACCAACTCCCTTTCCTTTTTTTGATTGTGTGTAGGCCATTTGTAAAAAAAGAGACGCGATAAGTTGACTAATGCAAACAGGAAAAAAACCCATGCAAGTTTTTAGAAAAATTTATATTGAATTTGAAAATAATACATTAAATCAATGAGTATAATTGTAATCAATTATATACTGCTGAGAATTCTGCATGATTTAAAGCGTAATGGAGGGTTTAAAGTGTATATGTCTAGCTAACGTAACTTTAGGAAACTGGTCTAAACTGTGTTTTGTTCAAAGGAGTGAGAAAATGTAGATCTGTTAGTGACTTTACCCGAGACAAGGCGACATAGGCAGTACCCTCAGGAGTGGTTTCTGTGTCAAGCCAAACTATTACTTTCTTTAATGTCTGGCCCTGCACCTTCGAAGTTGTTGTAGCATAGCCGGGTAGGAAGGGGTATTTTGTAATTGTCTGTTCATCTACTATCGTTGTCATGGGAAATATATTAATGACATGACCTTTGGAATGTGTGGCAATTATTGTTTTAGAGGAAATACATTTGACAGTCACAAACTTGACCATTAACAAAACCAATAGATTTATTCACATTTCTGGTTAAAATCAATCGCATTCCCTTATGAATGGAAATCAAATTTTCGTCATCAGCAACAACAAGGACCAGGGGATGTTGATGAAATAAGTTTTTAACCAGCAAATTGTTGATAAAAGATGCAGAGCGTCGAGTAACAGTAATTATAAGGGAATCTGGATAATGTTTGAGAGTTTCAAAAACGCTTTCTGTTACTGTATCTGAATTGCAGAGTATCCGGCCATTTGATAATGCGTGTAGCATCAAGTTCGTTGGCATGTCATATCGAATATGATGCAAAAATTCTAGAAGAATATCATTCTGGATTCTGAATTGCTGTGAAAGTGCGAACATTACAACGTATGACATGCAGTGGACACAAGAAAGAATGTTTTCTGCTTGTACTGTCTTATTGTTCTGTGTAGCAAGAGGCTGTTGTTTAAAAGTCTCCACAAAGTACAAGGATTGGCCGTCTAGACAAAATGTTGATAGTTTGCAAAACATGATGGAAAAGCTCCTTGCTAACTTGGGATATTTCATCGATGAAAATGACATCATATAAAGAAAGCATTGTATTAATTGATGAAGACATGCTAGCATGACATTTGAAAGAGAAGAGGCTATGAATTGTATCGCAAGTTACATTATCCTCATATAAATCTTTGTACGTGCATGCCAGAGTGCCGGTTGGTGTGGCAACACAAGTTGCAAGATTGTTCTCAACACAGAATTCAATACACTGCTGAATTGTGTAAGATTTTCCAGTTCCAGGTTTGCCAACTACTAAAGGGAAGCGTTTCCAATCAAGAGAGTTTTCAATAACATTGCAATTGGTCAAAAGAGATTGTTCTCGTTGTTCAACTATTTCCTTGAAATAATTGTAAAAAACGAGTTAATTGCCTCTCAAGTTTAGGTTCTGATTAACATGAGCTTCAGGGAGTGTTGATTTGAAAGCACATGGAAGGATTTGTCGTCTATCAGGATTGTTAAGGTCTATCAAGCTTTCCACGAATGCAGAAATAGTTTTGAGAAAATATTCTTTGTGTCCATATATCTCCAAAGTTGCAGCAAAAGAACAGCCATCCGGGAAACAGGTTGGCATTAATAAATGTGCTTTATGAAAATAAAGAATTTGAGATGGTAGAGAATGATCAAGTGGAGGACTAATTTGCTCCAAAGTTTGATGAGGAAAATGGGCAAGAAGGTACTGAAAGAAATATCCGGGATTGAAAATTGATGCGAACTTAAATCCAACTAAAACAACTTTGTCTTTTTTATATTGAGTAGGAACAGCTTCAGTCTCATCAACAATACGTAACCATTGTGCTAAAGAAAAAATCTCAAAATTTGAGGTCCGTGCTTAATATTTTATTAATGTCTGATTATTTTGAGCTGCTTCTGGACATGGCATGCTTAAATGCTGTAGTAGCTGGATTTAAAGAAGATGAATAGAGGGCATCAGTGTGGAAGGATTCTTTTGCTTTGGAAAAATATGATGTTACATAATTTATGAGCATCTGCTTGCCATTGGAAGTCTGTACATCCATAGAGGATTTCAAGGTGGCCAGAACTGTATCTATATATGCACGCAGACCTAGTGCATGGGCAGAAGGAGGGTGCAATATTTTGAGAACAGGAACTTGACTGCTTTCGTCAACATGAGTGTCATTTTCGCTGATGGGCAAGGTTGACCTGTGAACAGTTTGGCACTTTTTAACCAGATAGAAAAGAAGAGGATCATCTTTGGGTATGTCTGCTCTTATATGTTGATAATCAATATACTTAATGTTTTTCAACCAGACAAGAAAATGAATATGCACTGTGCCTCGCTTTTGGAACTCAAAGCGATAGAAATAAGTTAAAATGTTGTTTTTCATCTTGTTGTGATTGTATGAGAAAATATGATCTGCCCATTTTGAATCATTCGACCCAGAAAGATAGCCCCGTACAATTTGTTCCAATACATGAAGAAAATGTAAAGATTCGAAAAAAAGGAGATTAGTTGGCCCATATCCAGTCTCCTCACGGATGTCATCCAGCCATAAAGGTGTTGGAAAGGACCATTCAGAGGGACTGATAGTAATAAACAGTGAAGGGAGGCCAAATTGGCAAACGGCATCAATCAAATAAAGGTGTTGCCATTCCCAATAGCCCTTGGAGAATGGCTTATCTTGCAAGGCTTGAAAAGCAGTGACTGGCAGACTAGAGGATAAACGTGAAGAATGTACAGCACCAGTAATGGTCTTATACAGCCAACGGTCAAAATGGAATTGTAAAATATCAAAATGCAAACTATAATCTACAATGGAAGAGAGGCATTTAGCTACAAAAGATACTTTGGAACTTCTCCTGTCTGAAGAGCCATCGTGTATAGTATCACACCAAGATGTGAAGGGGTATAAATTTGGCCATAATGCACACTCTACCCCCTCCCACTTGTATACATCGAAAATATTTGGCTCTTTGTTCAACCTCACCAGATTGTCCCGCAAATCTAAAAACTTTTTGTAAGAAGATAAAGAGTTCGATATTAAGAACTGAAAAGCGGCTGTACAAATAGCACGGTCTTCCTGTGAGGAAAGGTTTTCTATTTTTTCCTGAACAGATTGCTGGGAGCAAGTTAATCGAATAATGCCTTTTTTCTTTCGATAGCCATATTTCATCCTCTCATATTTTCGAGAATCTACATCAAAAGGTCTTAGTGCCAAAATACGTTCTTTTTTAGGGATGATAGCTCTTTTGGCAAATTTTCGAAAATTGGTACCATATATCTATCAGAAGAACAATGGCACTGTGTCTTTGAATTGCATTTTTGCAATTTTGAAAAATTTGGCAAAAGCTTTTCAGTGATTATGCTATTGCAATTTTCACATTTGCTCCAGGAAAGTGTTTGACACCAGCCCAACAAAGACGAGACAACATTACTTTTTTCAGAAATATGTTCTTTAAACTTGTTGGGAACAAATTGTTGCCATTTGAGCGTCCGGTTCTTGTTTGTGACGTTCCCTGGACTGAATGAAATTTGCCATTCTTGTAGTTGCATTGGGACCTTGGTCAAGAACATAGAATTTCCTTCCATTCCAGTAAGACCGTGCTACATCTAAATTCCAAGGTATAGGCATGATAAGGAAAAGAAAGGTTGGTACTTACAGTTTGTAATGCAAGCTTCTTACAAAAACTGTCAAGTTTCTATGAAAAAAAATGATACGTTGACAATAGGTATATTTTAAATGAATTATGTAATATAGCCTAGTAAATTGGAGGAAAAAGGGTGTTACAAGAAAGCAAAATAAATTGGAAATGAATCTTAGTTCAGAGAAAATTGCAATAAATGAGAAACGGTAGAACTTTGTCAATAATAAATGTTTTGAAAATAGATAGAATATGGTACTTACAATGATTTGAAAATGATTTTCTTTCGAGAAAAAGATATCAAAAGCTGTGTAAGGCGTCTACAAAAGAAAGATAAGACAGTGACAAATTTTATATAAACAATATAAAATGTTAAATGCCGTGAATGTATGATAAAAACAAAAACTATGGATGTTTCAGTATATAAAACTAAGCAAATTTATATGAACAAGACAGAATGGTATATATACACAATGTAAAACACTAAATACCCTAAATATGTGCTGTAAACTCTTTACTATTAACGTAAAATATAAAGTACCGTGAGCTGAAGCGAAAAGTAAACCGTCTGCTAGCTGCGAGTACGTGAAATGAGAAAGAAATCTGTGTGCCAATGACTTTTGTTAACAATATAGTACTAGGACGAAACAGGTATAATAACTTTTCAAAACGTGGTTAAAAAATAAAGTATTTGATACCATTCGATAGAAAAAAATGCGCTGTTTCTAATGATATATACATATGTTATTGTTTGAAAAATATTGAGAGAGGTAGAGGCAAAAAACAATTGCCACTCCTCAATTTCCATGATGGCTGACCAAAAATCATAATGGCTGACCTGAGTCACGAAAATTGTAAATAAAAAACTATAGAAGATATTGAATTGAAAATTAATACACATGAAGATATAGAGAAGAAACGAATAATGCAGAAAACCAAATTTAAATCGGACCTTTGGGCTTGGACTTATGACGTCATATGTCTTTGTCATTCTTAGTACTTAAGCTCTATAGGATTCACAGGCCTGTATCTCACACATCCTTGAAAGTGATGACATGAAACCAATAAAGTTAGTAGCCAACTATCAAGGAGTATTACACCAGGTGACGATTATGTGATATAAGTCATATTTCTAGAGTAGGGGTGGAAAGAAAATTTTCCAGTACTGAAGCCTTATAGCAATGTAAGGTCTATAGACCAAACATCCTTCAGGACAATGACACGAAAATCTGACACAACCTTACAACTATCAAGATGCAACTTTGCACCAAATATCAAAAGGCTATGTGTTTTGACATTGTAACAATAACATTTCTAAATTTTGTTTCCATACTTAAGCCTTACAACAAAAACTTTGACACGCCCATACAGCACAACCCTGACCTGGACCCTGAAAATCTTTCACATGGATTCATCTCTCAACAATGTCAATGCATTGCATTAACTTTGGTTGAAAATAAATTTTGGTCAAAAAAGTTACTTCTATATCTATAGTAATATTGGAAAAAGGCAGTTCAGTATGTTACATACCTAGGTAACAAAATATACCTTGTTATGTATCCAGTTCACGTTAAAAACTCATGGAATGTGTGAATGATCACTGCCTCAATAGCCATGTTTTTATCAAAATCACTAGATTTCACAAAATGAAGATAGTGTCATTGAAGAAACAAACAATTATTCTCACAATATAAACGTGTCATTCACCTGCAGTTGCTTACAAATATTTATTTCAACTGCAGAATGTTTTTCTTTTTCCAGTCAATCTTTTTTCGGTCTTTTTTCGGATTTGCCACTTTTGTTTTTGGCTGTTCTTCATTGTCGCTGTCCAACTTTTTGGACTTTCTCTTCTTTTCTTCGATTGCATTGTATCTGCTGCTTCTGGCACTGCTCTTGGAGCAACTGAGTCAGCAGCAGGAACAGGTGCTGTTTGGTTTTGTAGGAGGTTTGGAAAATGTTGTGCAAAGAGTTGAAACATTTCAGCAGGGAAAGGGAACTGTTTGGGAGCTGGTTGCAATGGCTGTGTTGTTGTTACTTGGGGTGTTGAAGATGGTGGCGATGTATTTGTTAGAAGGGTGGTCAATGAAGATGTTGTTGAAGAAGGAACTGTAGAGGGTGGGTTTTCTGGAGACTGTAAAATTGATATCAGGGAAGAATTGTTGGTTGAGGGTAGTGCTTGTCTGGATTTTGGGTTTGAAAGTAACGGTAGAAGGTCTTATAAGTTTTTGGATTTGAAAGATTTGAAAGGAGGTTCAGGGTTTGGGGCAAATGAAATTAAATCGGCGTACTCTTCATGGTTACTAATGAGGGTCTGTGCAACTTTAAAATTTATTCCAATGGAAAACAGGGCAACACCAACTTCCACACAGGAGCTCAGTTGAGACGACAGCTCTGCTGAAAGATTTTAAAATTTTGAGTAGAAGATCTCTTCGGGCCACATCAGTTGGAATCACTGAAGAATCCTTGTGGAACTGCTTTAGCAGTATGACCAATTTTTCTATGTTTTGTTTGAACAAGGAAAGCTTCCTGTCATCCAGCAGTGCAAGATCTGCATCCAAAACCGGCAGGTTGTCGTTTATTGTTGAAGCAAGTTCTGATATGGCAACATGAGGCCGACGAAGCCACTCACAGCCTTCTGGCCCTAAGCAAGAAAGTGCCACAGTATCAGTAGGGTAGGGCTCTGCCCGTCCGTAAGGCTTTAAGAAGTTATTCGGGTAATGGTGGAAGTAACCAACACCTTTCATTATTTTGTTCTGTTTGTATGCCATCTGAAAGTAAGAAACGAAGTATTAAGTGAAAAACAATAGTCATAGAAATGGAACTGGAGTGAAATGTGTAGGTGTTAATGGCACAAGAAAATGCAGGTCATTCAAAGAGTGCACCCACAGGAGTGCGTTCTGTATCTAGTAATAATATAACCTTTGCCTTAATATAGCTATAATATATCTAGCCATAATATAAGTGAGAAACAAAATATTAGTTAAAAAGCAATGGTCCTTGAAGTGCAACTTAAGTGAAATGTGTAGGTGTCAATGGGACAAGCAAATGCAGGTCATTTAAACAGTGCAGTCTTGAATAAGCAACAGATGCCGTCCCCTCAGGAGTGTTTTTTGTAGCTAGCGACAATATAACATTTGATAATGTCTGACCCTGCACTTTAGAATTATGTGCTAGTTATATTTCTCCTTGCTGCATGCTCAGTCGCTTCACATGTGCCTTTACTAGTTCAGCAGTTGGTGGCGCAGGAACAGAAGCTATATTTGGGGGGAGGGCTGCTGTTGCTGTTCTGGAAACTTTTGCTTCTGAAACAGCACTTGTATCCATATGGCGGCGCCACAGAGACTTTGCTATTAAATCTGTAAGGAAAAAGGCCCATATTACAGCAAAGCATAATCTTTCTTATAATGTTATGAATGAAACTCCACAACTGATCACAAACAGTTTTTGTGAAACATGTTTTGTTAATTAAAATTTGATTCAATGGGACTGATATTTGACAAAACTTATAATCATATTAAACTTACCATATTGGTCAATAAATTTTCAGGAACTGTCACAATGATATTGAATTACTTTTTTCATTAAAAACATTTAAATATTTCTCTTGGTCTTTAGAAAAATGAAAGCATCTGATATACCTGGTACATAGCTGTATGATTTTGCAACTGGAACTGGAGTGGCATACCACATTTTTGTTCTCTTGCCAAATCTCCTACCAAATGCCAAAGTCCCATCCTTTCTTTCAAGCTGGGGCCTGTTAAAATGACTATTGTAGTCAAGGTAGGCTAACTGTGTCCTTGTTACAAAAGCATCGTTTTTTAGCCAATTCTTTTGCTACAATATTCCAAGATAACGTTGTGGAATACCTTGAAAAACAAAAGAAATTAGTTGATTCACTTGAACTTTAACAGAACAACAGAATTCAAAAATTTTAATTAGGGTATATTCAGTACCTTTTTTGAAAAAAATCAAATAAGCCAAAGCCGGTGAGTTAAAAAAAGTCAAGCCAAAGTTTTACTTTATACTTTATCATCAAGAACAACTGTCAATGGTAGTAACCTCTAGCATGCCAGTGTGTCGATTCCGGACATAATAGTCCAGGGACTTCAACAACTTGGGGTCATTAACTTGCTCACGAAGCAGTTTCATCGTTGCACCACCAGGCTCTAGCCATTCTTTATTGCCACATGGCTCTTGCATTTCTTCATGTTCACAAAACTGATGGTCATTGGAAACATGGTTGAGAAGTCTCTTCCAGAGAAGTCTTAGCTTAAGGTTATTCTCTTCAGCATGACTACAGCAGTACCAAAAATGATTTCGTATGGATGGAATCCATGGCTGGAGTTTGCTGTGTGCACGTTTCTTTGCAATCTAGTTAGCAAAAATGCAGAATACTTATAATTTGCTAATTTTGTGTTATTCATTTAATATGAAAAATTATGAAAAACTGCAGCAATTTCTAAAAAGAAAGTCTTCAGAATTCAAGCTATTGTGGGTTCCCTGTTGTGTAATTAGTTTGAATAAAAAAATACAGCAGTGATGACTATTTTGTTTTTAAATCTGTTTATAAATGTATGTACCTCATTTGGCTTCGAAGTTTTTTTGCTGGTCTTATGCCAGATATCTTTTGAGTGAAAAATTCCATCGAGTAGAGGATGCTTTGCTGTGAGAAAAATTGAAATTATTGCACCATGAAAAATATTTAGCCAATAGATTAACTTTAAATAGAAGGGTAATTTCATTTTCATCTGCAGTTGAAATTGTTGCTGTTTAGTGGAAATGGTTTTTAGAAACTGTAATAATAACTTACCCATGAGAGATGCAATAGTTACATGGCCATCAGTACAAACTTCTGACAAAGCTATTCCAAATTTTCCCTTTGCCCATTCCATACATTTCATAAACAAGTGTACTTCAAGCTTTGTAGACTTCAAGTCAACCTTAGGACAAATAAGCAGTTTGCATGTAAAGGCATTGATTCCAGTTATAATTCTGAGTCTGGTTATACTAGATATTGAATACAATGTATTTATTGGGTCATTTACATTAGACATCAGCAAAACTATCAGGAAATTCTAAAGCAATCTCCAAAAATCTTGTATAATTCTATTGGTTTAAAGGCATTTTTTAAAATAAGTTTTTTTAAATGCTAAGGAGTTCTTGGGCAAGCAATACCTCAACTGTAATTTGAAACATCTTTCTGGGAATACAGGGTTGGAACAAATGTTCATACAACGAATAGAGTTTAAGTGGAGATTAAAAGGCATACAGGTTTGGTGCATAGTAAATGAATGTCCAGAAGGAATAATCTCCTTATGAAATTACCACAATAAAACAAAGTTTTGACAAAAAAAAGATCTCAGAATGTATTGACCCATCTTTCTTTTGTCTCCACATTCTAATGTAATCAGTTCATTTGTCACATAATTCATAAGGGTGTAGGTACCCTTTGTTGCGCTGAAACCTGGTGAGTCCATGCGACCATCACCACACAAGATTATTTCCACTTCATTCTGGATTAATGCCTTTGAAAGCCTTTCTCGCATCTCTAGAAATTCTTGGTCAACAGTAGGGGAAACATAGAGCCTTTGGTTGCAGTAAAATGATGTGCTGGAACACTTTCCAAGGTTGATAAAATTACAAAACCTTTTGAACTGAGTGACTGTGCCACCTGACAAGAGCAACAACGTGTCTACAAGATAATTAATTGCCAAACCAGCTGCATAAAAAGGACTCAAATACCATATTTGGCGGTGATTATTAGAACAGATCCATTCCAACTACAAGCAGTATTGTAGCGTGAAATGCTGAATGCTAATAATTTTTGCATCACAGACATCAACATGACAATTCTTGCCAATAAGAATCTTGAGCTGATTAACTGCTGCAATACACTTTGTGTCATTGATTTTTTGAAGCTCATCTGTCAAATCTCCATAAGATGCATGAGTAAAGCCTCCACACCAAGAAGGATTCTCAACTTCATTCTGAACAGCTGCGTATTCAGGACATGTATGCATCATTTCAAATTGCTCTTGAAGCAAAGACTCTTCAACATCATCCAGGATACTGTCAATGTGGCTTTCCTCATTTCTGAATGTTGGATAAAGTAAACATTTTTAAGTAGTGATTGAGTGAATAAATAGAAAAGGTTTTTTGTTACAAACTGTAATCTATATCTCCCATTTCTTTTGAGAGCGACACATAGTCAGTATGTACAAATTCTAAAGTAGATTTCAAATGACCATACAGTAGAAGCCATCTGTAACTAAAAATAAAAAAATTAAGAAGAACAAAAATTACCTTGAAGAACAAAAACACTGTTTTACAAACAAAAAACTTTCAGCAACAAAATCCACAATAATTTTACAAAAATCTCACAAGATGATTACCCCCAAAGAGAACCATAAAAAGAACACAAGGGAGATAAAAAGGACAACTGAACCAAGACCTGATCACAAAATAGCATAGAAAGTAACTCACGGTGGACATTGATGAAAAAGACCTGTGGCTTCTACCCTTGTCTCACAGTTGGCTTCCAAAAAACCAGGCATTTCAATGCAGCTACAATGCAAAAGAAATGTAATAGAATGTTTGAATAATTATTTGCTACCCCATTATACTGCTACCCCATAACTTTGCTTATTTAGTTGTGATGCCACCATTCTCTACTAAAGGTTACAAAACCAAATTTGTAGGTGGGGAAAGGTTTGAAAATGAAACTTTATTACTTGAGTTCAAGTTTCATAATAGGCTAGTTGGACACATATTGTAAATAAGAGGGAGTACTGAGATACGGTTGCTACCAAAAATATTTTTTCTAAACATTTAGGCCTGAGTCCTTGCAGGCCAGAGAAATACCTGATGACTTCAGTTGCAATTTTATCCTTCTTGGGCGTGCTGCAAGCTACATTTTCAGGTATAGCTTGGTCAATGTTAATGCCTTCTTAAAGATAGTTGGAGGGCACATCGATTTCAGACCATATCTGTACCATTGATTTGTTGGTCACCGCTTCCGTTACTGTGAACATTTCAGGCCTGAAAACAATAGCGTGGGGGCTTTTAGCTGCTTAGGGATAACGAACAACAAAAATATTAATTTAATAAGTCGAAGAAGATGATTTCATGAGATACAGATATTAATCTAGGTTATTTTCCAATCATTTTAATTTATTCCAATTACAAGAAAACACATTAGACATCAGTTACAATTTCATAATATTGATTAGGCCTTACCTTTCTTCCGTAGGCCTAGCACCTGTGGAAGTGGTAGCAAGGTCGTGTAAATAGCTTGAGAGATTAATCATTACGGATAACGATTCAAGCAGATGTGCACCTACGCTTTCACTAAAGTAAGAAGCGCGCACTGGCTGCCCTCCCACTTTTGGTGCACTAGAGTCCAGTCCCAGTTCGGCCCATCTTTCACTAGCGATGAGCTTCATATGCCGGTCTCCAGTGTGTCCCTTGCCTATGTGCGATGTAAGTTTTCATTCCATCTGTCACAGCCTTCATGCTTACAAGCTTGAGATAATTCTGTGACAGGCCAAGTTCAGTAATTGACTGAAAAGAAAGCAGTGCCATTGGACCCCTCCAATTGACAGCTAAGGCTGTGTACACTACAGCACTATTCCCATGGAGCCTCTGCACGAACTCAGTCACACACTTGCTAACTTTGTTTTGATGCTCGCTATCCAGGTTTGCGTTGTCTGCAACCACGGTAATATCGATAACATATGATGTCCCATCCTTGGAAATCACCAAATCAGGCCTCATCTTGGTGCCATTCGGAAGGTTCATGAATACCTCCTGACTGACACGGTATACCTTTCGTGTTAGCTTTCCAGCTACAAAGTTACAGAGATTGTCATGCCGTTTTATGCGGTGGACCCAGGCTTGCAGACATACCTGGACGATGTTTCTAATGGTTTCAATTCTTCTGTAAGTGTCACAATCGACCCTTCTAGCAGGTCTTCCTCTACTTGCACATTTAGCCATCGTTCATCATGTCCTTTGGAACTCGTAACCAACCCCTTACCGCTGATCTTACGCAACAGTCAGGCCACTTGAGAGTCTTATTGGTCTCATTGAAAAGTACAAGTTATAGTAAATTGCGATAAAAAATGAATTGTTCGAAATTTAAATGTCCAACCGTTATAAATGCGATGAGAGTTTGTGACGTAGCCAATATTTTCTTGAGAGTTCCTGAGCGTTGGTTTTGCGTGGAGGCACTGCAGTGAGTCGAGTGCTGGGATGTGTTTGAGGGCACTACGGTGAGTCGAGTGATTGTTGCTTGTGTTGAAGATCACTACGGTGAGTCAAGTGCTGGTTGTTGACTTGACGAATCCGAATGAGTTGATTTGATGCTGTGCTGACGAATCCTTGTTTGATGAAAAACTTGAGCTGAGGCGTGTGTTTCATGCCAACGAAGCGTTCATGTTGTAGGCGAAGTAGGATTAACCAACGATGGAGTTGCGTGTCACGTCTTGGTCACCATTATAGGAACGCTATTATGGCATGTGACTTTCCTCTGCTATAGGACATCAAGTGAGCTGGGTTTTACTCATATTTCATCCTCATTGCTACCACTTGGTCCAGCCGAAATTGGCTCCATCATGTCTATCGGTGTAATATAAGAGAGTCATAGTTACTCCCGCCCAAGAGAGTCAGTTTATCACCCAACCAAAATAAGGGAGTCATAATCACTCCCGCCGTTTACCCACGCTTGGTTCAATTTCTTCACTTTGACATCATTTACAGTATATACATGACCAGCAATCACCCACACTTTTTTACCTTTTTACTCTTTCTCCTCTTTTTCGCAGGTGGCTCATCATCATCATTTGAAGAGAGATCTTGTGAGATCATAGCGGTATCCTGGGTTCCCTTCTCAGGATGTGCTCTTTTCTGTCCCACCAAGAAGAGTGAGCGGAGGCTCTTAAGCGTCTTCAATTTTTTAAATGCTTTACCTTCCCCAAACTTTATGGAAATGACTTCTGCATGATTCTCTGGATTTCTGAAGAATGAGGGTGCAACTAGATAGTTGCAGCTCATAGTAAACAGTGCTACTCCTAAAAGAAATTCCTCTTCTGCGAAACTACTTATGCTTTCATCATCAGCAATTGTTTTAGGCACTTTGTTGGCATTGTTTTTTGAGGGAACTGCAGTGGGTTCTTTGCTGTTGTAATGCTGCAGCTCGTCAGAGAAAAGATGGATATTTTTGAGAGTGGAAGAATATTTCTTCTTTTTGATAAGGTGACTTTCTTCAAAGATTTCCAAATTATCCTTCACCGTCTGGGAAAATTTGGAAAGGAAAATATGCAGGCAGACAAGCAGCTCACATGACATCGGACTAGTTCTTTTAGAAACAGTCAAGTTTGTTGGAGCATCTTCAGCACATCTTCGGCAAATAAGGTGCTGACTTTAGTGCACAATTGATGAGAGAATGAAACATGAAGACTTAATAACACAATCTTTTAGAAACAGTACTTATTGCTCTGCCAACCTCAAGAGAATGCAAAAAACAGAAACAAACAGATATTAGCAAGGCCTATTGTTGTATATACTTTAAAAATTTAAAATGAATTATTTGCAAAACGTCGGGAAGTACATGGAGGTTTTTACAGTCTTTCATAAACGAGCCTCTAAAGTGAAAATGTGAGAGCTTACACGCTGACATTTTCACACTGACTTGCATGCCAATTGCCAATTGTCTGAATCTGCAGTTCCTCTTGTACTGAGCAGAATTACTTTTGCAATAACACTTCATCGGTAGAAATAGAACTAAACTGTCTCATAACGGTCTAAACCCAGCTCCAGGTTCCCCATTAGCATGTGAACAAAGCGGTGCTTGGTGAATTCTGCTTCACAATGATAGGAAGAGCCAGCATTGAAGGATAAAAAAGCAAGGTTGCTATGAACGCTTGGCTGCCACAAACAAGTTACACACACACTCTTTTCAGAATCTGACTGCGATTTTCTCATTCACGAAATCTCATGTCCTCCATTTTTGTTCACTTTCGCTGATCATGTTCATATGGTACCAAAGTACGAAATTCATTTCAAAGAAGATCTTTCCTTCACAGTTCGTATGCTCCTGTGGAGTCTTCTTGCTTCTCATGCTTTGTACACTGAAAATCAAATTAACATTATCTTTGGAAATTTGCCCGGGTTTACCACATCAGTTTGTTGGTGGTTGCATTGAGCATTTCGTACCCAAGATGTATAACAGCACAGCAGAGAACCCTTCACATCAAAGTAAATGGTATCGCCGACCTTCTTTTCTTGTTTTGATTTCTCAATCTTCTGATTTGAGGCAAAAGTGAGTAGATCTGCTTTTTTTGGGGTTGGAAATGAGGAGATGGGCAACTCGTATATTAAGGCCAATGGAGAAGAGAGCTGCACCTATCTTGATGCACGAGTTGAGCTGGGAGGCAAGGTCTGGAGTGAGCTTTAGTAGATTTAACAGGAGGGAACGTTTGTCGAGGTCAGAAGGGCTTGTGAGAGAGTCTTTGTGAAAATTCTGAAGAGTGAGGGCAAGTGGTTGTATGTTGGAGGAAAAGGAGCTGATTTTATCTTTGTCTCAGAGAAGACTGTCCTCCTGCAGCAAGGGAATGTTTTCTGTAATAGTTGAGCAAAGCTCAGATGTTGCCACGTGTGGTCTTCTTAGCCACTCACAACATTCTGGGCGAAGTCTTGATAGTGCAATTGCATCAGCTGGGAAACCTTCGACACGTCTGTAGGGCTTTAAAAAATTCTCTGGAAAGTGCTGGAAGTAACCGACTCCCTTAAGCTTCTTTGCATGAATGTAAGCTATCTACAAAATGAAAAAAATTTAATTGGCAACAGGGAAAAAACTGGTTTTGTGATAAGGGAATGAAAAAAGAAGATCTGTCAACGATTTAACTCTGGACAATGCAACATATGCTGTTCCCTTGGGAGTGCTGTCAGTATCGAGCCATAATAAATAACTTTACTTAATGTCTGCCCTTGGGCTTCAGATATCGTGGTTGCGTAGCCTGGGAGAACAGGGTATTTTGTTGTTTGAGTGTCGTTGATGATGCTTGTCATAGGAAATATGTTGATGATGTGACCATTGGGGTGAGTGGCAATAATTGTTTTGGATGAGATGGCTGTCACTGTAACAGACTGTCCATTGACAAAGCCAATTGACTTATTGACATTACGAGTGATCATAAGTTTCATGTCTTTATACACTGGAAGTAAACTCTCATCATCTGCAACAACTAAATCAAGGGGATGGTTTGTGAAGATATGTTTCAGAATGATGTCATTAATGTGGGCTGCAGTTTGCCGTGTGACTGTGAAGACGAGAGAGTCAGGATAATTTTTCAATTTATTGTGCAAATCATGAGTGGACAGAATGCTATCAAATAATACTTGACTATGGCAAAGTGACCGGATCATATTATATGAAATGTTCACTATTATCAACATGTGTATTCAGAGCACTTATGGGCAAACTCGATTTATTTGCAACTTGGCATTTGGGTACGTAGTAGAGAAGGTCTGGGTCATCCTGTGGCAAATCACCTTGAATATGCTTGTATTCAATGTAGTTGAAATTTTTCAACCAGATGAGACAATGTATATGCAATGTTCCAGGCTGTTGAAATTCAAACAGATAAAAGTATGTTTTGATATTTCTTGTTTTTTAGAATGATTATAAGAGAGGAGGTGATTTATCCAAGTTGAGTCATTTGATCCTCATAGCGACGCCCGTACAATCTCTTCCAATACATGAAGGAAATGTATAGTCTCAAAAAAGTGAGGTTGGTAGGGCCGTATCCCGTTTGTTCACAAATGTCCTCAAGCCAGAGTGGAAGTGGAAAGTTCCATTCCGAAGGACTTATGGTTATAAACAACGAGGGTAGGCCAAACTGAGGCAAATCATCGATTGAATAGCGATGTTGCCAAACCCAGTAGCCTTTAGAGAAAGACTTATCTTGCAGTGCTTGAAATGCAGAGGCTGTCTCTTCAGTATTATTACGAGAAGCTTGAATGGCACCGGTGCTCGTTTTCTACAGCTAGGGATCAGAGTGGAATAATAGCAAATCAAAGTTCAGTGAATAATCAATTATAGAGGAAGAGCATTTGGTTAAAAACGATATTTTACGACTTTGTCTGTCTAAGAAGCTATCATGAATGGTGTTGCACCAGAAGGTGAAGAGATACAAGTGTGGCCAGAGTGCACATTCGATACGATCCCACCTATATACATCAAAAGGCAGGTTTACACGATAGTTTTTCCTTAAATTTTTTTTCGATATTGGACCGCGAGGAATGACAACGATCGTGTAAAGGCTACATTGCTGAAAAAAGTTTGATGCTATCTGTCGTTTTTAATCTGCTTAATTGGTGATAATGATCCATCGTTGAAGATTTTATTTTGACTCCGGGTCAAAATAAAATCTCTACCATCATTTTTTTTAAAGGGGCCGACAAATTCTGACGGCATGTCAGCCTCGGGGAGAGAATTTCGAGACTTTTTACTAAGTATTCGCGTGAAGAAATGATTAGATTCATGCTCTGAGAACTAAAATAGACCGGGAAGGTAGTTTAAACTATTTTTAGATAAAAAGAGGTTCGGGTCTCACAAGTTTTCTTTGAGAATGGCCTGTCATTAGCTACACATTAAAAGATTTTGAGCAACAGAAATAGAGAAAAATCCATCCAATAGACAAAATGCACAAATAAAAAATTATAACATGATTTACTGCACTAATAATAACTAGGCATACTCATACTAGGCACTTCCATTGCCAAGGGACCTCGCCGGAACAGATAGGAAAAATGTACTTGCCATGCGCAAAGTAACCACAGGGCACCGAGACACACGGACCCAGGGACCTTGTTTATTGCGAAATGCGCCATTATGAAAAGTTGCCGCCATTATGAAATCGTATCTACGCAACAATGAAACCATGAAAAATTTTATTATGTTTACTTTTGAGCAAAGGTGGAAAAAGGAAATAGAAGTGTAGGAGAGTAAAACAAGGAGATAATTTTTAGATAATTGCTAATAGTTTCAAAGGCATCGAAAATGTCTTTAAAGTTCGTACATTTCTTCGTTTTGTTTGTTTTTTCAGTTCCACCTTTTGTTTTTAATATAAAAATTTTTAAATCTGATTGTGGTTGTGCTGGTTGTGGAAAAATATGGCAACGTGACGTAAATTTCAAGAAAACAAGCAATTTTTCAGTTAATGAGTTAAGGAGCTGCTTTGGAAGAGAAATAAGTCAAGGTGATCTATGTTCAAGTTGTTTTCGGGATGTTTATCGATGGCGTGAAAGTGGAAAGGTTTCACTGGTAAGTACCAAACAAGTTTCCTCCATTTTGCTGGCGAAATGTTTCACTAGAAGTACAATATAACTGCAAATACATAAAATAATAAAACACAACAGTATTCCATATCTCCAAAAACGATTTCCAGTTAAACTAATTTTTGACATTTACGATATTCAAAGGCTTTGTGTATCTTAATGTATAGAGTATCTATGCCTACACAGTATTTAAAAAAATTCAAAATACAAAGTGTCAATCCTAATGCCTATGTTGATTTCTTCCATGAATCAGAAAGTTGTACAGAGCGGAGGAAATAAAGGAAGGAAAAGAAAGCGCACATTTGGCGTCGCTGTTGAAAACGAAGTAAGCACTCAGCGTCAAGTCCATGAAACGAAAACCAAAAAATCTGTTTTAATTGACATAACAAATTGGAAAAAGCAGCACAGGCCTTTTGGAGATGTACTTGTCGGTCCATCTGGTCAGGTTCTTCTGGAACAGTGTGCTTTGGATGAATTTGAATCCAAATTTGATTACATGTCAAAACGTACGTAATGAGTTAATGATTACTTTGTAAATATCAGCTAAAATAAAAAACATCAAATATTTTGGCAGATTCCAAAAAGAATCTAGATAAACTAGCTTGAATATATGCTGCTCAAAACTCACAAAACCAAAGCATTTCTTTGTCTGCAGTGAAATGTTTCGAATCCAACATGTTTTTATATCAACCAGTTTATAGGCTTTCAGCAGCTTATAAACACGATAAAGTGAGTCCATCAAATCTTGACTCAGCCTGACCATCACCTTAGCTTCCGTTTATGTACGTTTGTTTCTTGTGCATGGATTATGAACTGAAAGCGTGGTCTCAACCAACAGCTTGTAAAAATTGGAGAGGTTTGATTGGTGGAGACTGTTTTTCAATTGTTGCTAATTTTTTTAAAAGTCAGTAAAATTCATAATGGCACATTAAAGGTTTCATATATTTTGAGCAACAAGGGGGTTTCCGTCTGCAAAGTTAAGCGTCCCTGCAATAATACGATAATAAGCATTTCAATAAACTATAACGATTCACTAAACTGAAAACAATATTAAATTTGTTTTATTTTGCTCTAGGTACAGACCTGAAAATCGAAATCGATAAACTAAAACATGCAATGCATCGCACATACGGCAAAGAACGGCAACAAATTATTTACGACCCAAGAGCGTTTAGAAGATTTTGTAAAGATAATGGTGCACATATAATATTTGACAACATTCTTGGTTCTTTAACAAACAGTCGACAATCTATATCGAAAAGGTGTTCTCAAGAATTTCGAACATTAGAAATAATTTATAAAATGTGCTATTGTAAAAGCCAAAAATGTAATTACATGCAAAAAGATCATGGAATATATTTTAAATTCAGCCATTTGACTCAAGAGGGTATAGATACCGAGTTTAATCTTGGGAATTTCGGTTTGTCATAAAACATTGTCCAGCGAAATTTCAAGATTGTCAAATACTAATAGAGAAACTGTTAATGCAGCTGTTAAAAACGCTATAGAAAACAAGTGGCTATTGATATTTATAATTGACGATTATACATGTGTTCATTCGACCCGTCGTCCAACAAACCAGCAAACATCTTCTTCCATTAATATGTGCACCATAGTCTGTAGAATTTTTCCGAATATCCCTGCCATTCCCTTAAAATCCACCGAAGAACTCCATCACCCAGACGGTATTGGAACTGAAGTTTTGATAAAAAACATGACATCACTTGCGTCAATGCATGCCTTTAGCCAAACTTACGGGAGCTGTATGCCAGAATGGCTAAAGAACACTTTCTTCGATCCAGAGCACGAGCGCCACCGACTGAATGTCCATCAATACCATAGTTCTGAGAACGTCAGAAAAATGCGATGCCTCGACAATTTGTATTTATTGGATTTTTTTGAATAGCCACTGAAAAGTAGAGAAAATTTCGAGGAGGCACTTAAGAGTGTGATGAACTCTGCCATTAAAGAGTACATGTCTAGATATGCAGTTGTAGTCCCAGGAGATTGGCCAGCGCAGTTTTACATCTGCCAGACCGTATACTCTTCTCTGAATTCGAAAAATAGTTCCAAGGTTGAAAAGAGCTTTATTCAAAACCAGTTTCCAGTCCACCATGACTATGCATTTAACCATAACCATAAAGATGTTCACGGGTCAGCTTTTACCAACCCTTTGCAATCTGCAGTACCGATGCTTGGACCGCTGCACGTATCATTAAATGCCCGAGAGGATGTGATGATTAATTTCCATTTATTTTTCAAGTATATTTATGAACTGGTTTTTCCTCACAGTAAACTCGCTGAAAAACCTAAGCCTTGGAGAACATCACTGATCCTTGAAATAGTATACGGTGGATGGACACTGATTCGTTCACAAATCAAGACGAAATTCTCCAAGTGTAAACACCCACTTTATGCCACATTTCTTAATCTTTTAGACAGTTATATTCCCTTGGTTCTCTCTATTTACAGCATTACATTTCGTTCTAATAATTTCGCTGAATATTTTCTTGCAATAAAGTTTGTGTGGATCATGTTCTATTGCTTCAAGCGACGCCACTATGACAAAGCAACATTGATTTGGTTGTCTAATATCCTTCATTGGAAAAATGACAATTTCGATATGTTCAACTGTTTTAGAAACTTTTTGAACATATCTGACGAGTATGGCGTAGAAAACGCTCATTCAATTATTCGCGCTCAAACAAAAGATGGGGATGATCCGTCAACACTAAAGAGAAAAGCTATGGCAGTATTCCAGTCTAAAAAGTCACAGCATAATTTTAGAAGTTCCTTTACCCCTCCAAAGAAATCGTCATTTAGCCATAATCAGTTAAAATCTCTCAAACTATCAGCTGCAACTCATCTCACGAAAATGTTTTCAAGAATATCTTCTCTAAGTTCCTAACCAAATTTTGAAGACAATCCTTTAGATAATATGCTGAAAGCATTCTACTCAACCGACACCAAAATAAATTCCTTTCCTTTTGGTTACCACACAGAATGGAAACCAAATCCTAATCGCTTTTGTGACCTTCCTGCTTGCATTCTTCAAGAAGCAGACGAGGAATGGGGGATGATTGAAGGGTGTGGCCATTCATACCATATAAGATGCCTGAATGATGTGACATATTGTCCGATTTGTAGAGCCTGTATAAAGAAGGAAATAGAAAGACTATCAACTTCAATAATAAATGGAATAAATAGTAACAAAAGAAAAGATCTTCCAACTGTGCAGCTAAATGCTTCCGAAATAGTGGAGGAAAGATATGATGCTAGTGATTTGGATGCAGAAGATATAAAATTTTGCGAAGTTTTAAGCAATGATATAGATAAACTTACCGAATCGATCGAAAGTTTTCAGCCACAAAGCCCACATGACAATTCTGCTGCTGTTTTTACTCCACTCCATAGAGAAAAAAAACCTCCGCATTGTAAGAAATGTGGTCATGCGAAAAAGGGACACAAAAAGGCCAACCAAGGAGGATTAGAGTGTTGCCTTTTCTGCCAAGGAGGTACCTGCAGCATTGCTGGCAAAACCGTTACCTGCAACTGTGATTGGCATACTGATCCACTAAAAGAATTCGAGGGGAAAGGAAAGAATGTCCACAAAGATCGCAAAAGTACCACAACCAAGCTTGGACACATTACTGAGCATCTTTTACCACCAGAAGCGTCACAAGTTGGAGTAAAAGGCTATGGAACAGGGTCAAATTCTTGCACAGCAATCTCTGTTTTGACATGCAAAGCAACATTGAAGCAATCTTTCTTGTCACCTTCAGTGACTGATGATGTCGACGAATTGATAGGCCGCTACTGTGGTATAATAGCAGAGGGAAACATCCTCTATGAGTTCGTTAATTCTTCAGATGATTCTCCAAACTTGATGGTTGAAGAGGTACTTGAAAACTCCGACGTCGAAGTTTATATGCCTCAACCAATGATACCAATTCTGAATAGGGAACATCTCGAAACGAACTTGAAATCGCTGTTGGAAACCACATCAAATCTCGGTTGCGTGCTTATCGTTTATCCAGACAAGGCTATGTCATTATGCGTTTACAATGACAGAATTTGGGTCTTTGACAGCCACCGTCATTTAGACAGAGGCGCTTTAATTGCCTTTACCTCGCAGGACTACATCGATGATTTCTGTAAATATTTAGACACGGTTTGCAAACGTTTTTATGGCTATGGAGTAGAAGGAAGTAACTTAGTTTACTTAGAACCATATAAGAAATAAATTTAAGTTCAGTTCCTAATCAGTTGAGTTTAAAGTGCCGTAGAACGCCATGCTAACTTTGCACAATTCAATTTTACAACCCCCGTAAAAGAAATGTTGTAGCCTGCAGAGGAATATTTTCCCACTTACAAGCATACAAGCCTTGTCGTCGTCAGCAATTCACATTGCCTTAGTTCAAATATCTAAGCATTGCAAAGTGCCGATTTTGAGATATAATTGTAGTTTTAGTTCCTAATCAGTTGAGTTTACAAGTGCCGTAGAATGCCCTGCTAACTTTGCACAATTCAATTTTTCAACCCCCGTAAAAGAAATGTCGTAGCCTGCAGAGGAATATTTTCCCACTTACAAGCATACAAGCCTTGTCGTCGTCAGCAATTCACATTGCCTTAGTTCAAATATCTAAGCATTGCAAAGTGCCGATTTTGAGATATAATCGTAGTTTTAGTTCCTAATCAGTTGAGTTTACAAGTGCCGTAGAACGCCATGCTAACTTTGCACAATTCAATTTTTCAACCCCCGTAAAAGAAATGTTGTAGCCTGCAGAGGAATATTTTCCCACTTACAAGCATACAACCCTTGTCGTCGTCAGCAATTCACATTGCCTTAGTTCAAATATCTAAGCATTGCAAAATGCCGATTTTGAGATATAATCGTAGTTTTAGTTCCTAATCAGTTGAGTTTAAAGTGCCGTAGAACGCCATGCTAACTTTGCACAATTCAATTTTTCAACCCCCGTAAAAGAAATGTTGTAGCCTGCAGAGGAATATTTTCCCACTTACAAGCATACAACCCTTGTCGTCGTCAGCAATTCACATTGCCTTAGTTCAAATATCTAAGCATTGCAAAGTGCCGATTTTGAGATATAATTGTAGTTTTAGTTCCTAATCAGTTGAGTTTACAAGTGCCGTAGAATGCCCTGCTAACTTTGCACAATTCAATTTTGCATCGTGTATGACAAAAATGTTATGGCTAGTTGATGAATTTCTGCCATTATTCAAGTCTCACCTTGTAAATTTCGTTAATATTGTTTGCAGAGTTTTCTTTGTTTCTTTTTGTAAGCACTTACAGTTTCATCTTCGCCTCCCTGATTTTACCGAGCACATGTCAGATATTGAAGAGCCCGCAAATGTGCGCATAAGCCCGCGACGCTCTGACCAGCGGCAGACATTTTTCCTATCTGTTCCTTGCCGGGACCATAAAAATGTTCTGCGAATATTTCCCTAATTTTTTTCGGCTGAAACTTTAGGCTTATTACCCTTTAGTCTAGCGGGTAAAGGTTCCAGAAAAGAAACAGTGTTACACTCCCTCCATCACCCATCAATCACGTAGTCTGTAGTTGAAGATTCGCCTCTTATCGTCACACCCCTTTTCAGCATACGGTTTCATGCAGTGTTTTGACAACGAGAATGCACTGTCTGCAACAAAAACAAACGGAATGTCCTCTTCGTTTTCGTAAGGCGTCCAGGCAGGATTTCTGGATCTTGGTAAAGGCCTGGCGGGTGGTAAATTGAGTTCAATTGCAGAAAGTTTCTCGGAAAACGAAGAGTTTCGGTACACACCACCATCACTTATCCTACCTTGGCAACCGACATCTGCATATATGAACTTATAGTCATAGTCCACAAAAGCTAGTAAAACTATGCTGTAGAATCCTTTGTAATTATAAAAGGTCCCTCCTGAATTATCTGGATGGTAAACTGCTATGTGCTTCCTGTCTGCTGCTGCAAAAGCATTCGGAAATTGCCATCTCTTCTCGGTAGCATCGGCAAGATTTATCCATTCTTGTTCTGATGATGGTACTGAAAAAAAATTAATCTTTCAGAACGTCATAGATGACCTGGCACACTTTAGGCACAAATAAACTTATGGTGCTGTTATGAATTCTGAACTGGTACTTCAAACTCTGATATGTTTCACTTGTTGCCAGAAATCTTAACGTCACTGCCAGTTTCTCTTCAGCGCTGATTGGTTGTCTCATGTGAGTTGTCTGTCCTTAATTGTACGGACGAACTTTAAACAGCAGTTCCTTCAAATAACGAAAGAAAATACATTTACTAATCTCTAAATTCAAATAAAATCGTGTTGAAAAAAATGAGATCAAATAAAAAAATGGCTATCATCTAAAGGCTTTTACCTGCAATACTGTGGTGGTTAGATACATGATAAAAATATGTGTTACCACTTGTTCTGTGAGCTGTTACATTTGTGATTTAGTAACGAAAATTAATAAACAGGCCTTACCTCAAATGTTGTGGTATTCATTCTCATGAAGCGCCGATAATCTTCTCTGTCAGCCAACCTGAGTTCGCTAACAAGCCCAGTATGTAAGCTCGTGTCTTCTCTTTTCTGAAGCCATTCTTTACACCAAACCTTGCGTATTTTTTTCCTTTTCATTCTTAAAGCGCAGACAATTAACATCGCGCAAGCTGCATCAGTCTCCATGTCGTCCATGTTTTTCGAACACAGATGTGTGGATTTAGCGAGTATAGATGGAAAATTTTATAGATCACGAGGAGCATTGAGGAACTTAAAACCAAAGGAAACAAAATGAGGAATCTGTGACGGACTTTTGCAATTGCGTCAACATTATTTGCGTCAACAATTCCTTGTTTGATTAGGTAGTGATAGCTACAACGCCTACCATTCTTCCCACCCAGCTATCGATGCAATTTCGGCTATTAAGTTTTCTTTGTACCAGTTTAAGTTCCTATTTCGAGTTCCTTGATTTGCCTCAGCCTACCCTTTTCGATTTCGTCATCTACACCGCTTCCCCTTTTTGTTTTTGCAGCTCCTTGTTGGTGATGCCTCATTTCGCTGACGCAAATACCCATTGTACAAATTCCGTGATACATGTAACCCTTGTTTCCAATTCTTGTTTCACATTCCTTGTAGTTTACTATATAAATGGCATCAATCGTTTTCAATTCACCTTCGATATAGCTAAAATTGACTAAATCGATACTTAGAGCATACTAAAAGGGGTTGTGTCAGTGTTTTGCAAGAAGACTAAAGATGGACGAGTATACACGAAGACATTTCCAAGAGTTTATGCAACAAATGGATAATAGCAAAAGGTGAGAGATCTTAAAATGCCACTTTCATCATTTTGCACCAAACTGTTAGCTAGGATTGCTTAGATTTAATAGAATATTCACTGTAAGCCACTTATGATTTAGCTACTTAGTTAGTAAGTTAGAAACGGGCATCTTAAGTGAATCGGGCAGTTAAACAGTGAAAATTTATCACGGTAATATCATGTTATGTTTGTTTGTGATCTAGAATGATAATTCCGTTACAATCAATATTTGCTAATCAAATATTTGTAGAACTGAAGCTGAAAGACGCTCGGAGAGTGACCCGATGACCCCCGAAGCACGAAACGAAAATTAGAATAAAGCGAAAGAAACAACTTCACAATTGTCAAAAAAGAAACAGCAAGCAAAATTTGAATGGCCTGACAACTTGGTCGAAGCTGTTATAAATGATTGGCAAGATGAACCGGTTTTGTATGATGTACCGCACCCAGAGTACCATTTGAAGGATAAAAGGCGAATTGCAGTTCAACGTGTGTCAAATAAAATTGAAGAAGAAGGATTCTCTCCTCTACCCAGTCTGAAGGAAATCACTAGAAAGCTCAACTCTTTGAGAGGGTATTTCGAAAAAAATTTAAGGAAAAACGATCGTGTAAACCTGCCTAAACAGAGATGGCTCTTGACGAGAATTAACAAGTTGTTCTCTCATGTCCTAAAATGAGACATCATTGAAAGTTGTTGCCATAAGCAGATGTGCTTTGTGGAAAAAAATGATTTTTGAAGGAAGGGAATGACCAGTTGGAGGACAGATGTCTTGTAAATGTCTGTTGGAGAGTGTAAAAAAAGATATTGGCAGAAATATGCAAGATAGAGCAAAACCTTAATTCGACCAATACAACATTATTTTCTGCATATCGAGTGGGAACACCTTCTGTTTCATTGACAATGTGAAGCCAGTCAAGAAGAGGTAAACTTTCATCTGCTGATAGAGAGATGGGATATTGTTTGCGAGGTTTCTGGAGGTTAAAAGAACCCACATTTCAGGTTATGCTATGTCTCATAACATTGAATACTTGAAAGCAGTAGTAGCTGGGGATAATGTGGAAGTATACAGTGTATCTGTGTGAATCGATTCCTGGCTTTTGGTGACATATGATGAAACATACCTCATTAGCATTTTCTTTCCATTGATTGTCTGTGCATCAATATTGGACTTCAAAGAAGAGAGTATGGTGCCAATGTAGCCTTGAACATCGATGCCTTGGACAGATGAGGGATATGACATTTTAAGTAGGGGTACACTGCTTACTTCATCTATATCAGCAGGAGTACCATAATAGTTAATGCACTTTATATTTTTGAGCCAGATAGGGAAATGTTGGTGTAGAGTTCAACGTTTTTGAAATTCAAAGCGATAAAGGTTTGTCATGATGTTGGTTTTGCTTCTATTATTGTTATAAGACAAGATCTGATGCGACCATTTGCTGTCGTTTGAACCACACAGGAAGCCACGCACAACTTGCTCTAAGACATGAAGAAAATTAATAGTTTCGTAAAAAGAATAGTTGTTGGTCCATGCCCAGTTTTTTCACAAATGTCCTCAAGGAACAGGAAAGGACCATTCTGTAGGATTTATTGTAATAAACAGTGCTGGAAAGCTAAATTGCTGGACCGCATCAATTAAAAAGCGATACTGCCAGTCCCAATAGCCTTTAGAAAATGGCATATCTTGTAATGCTTGAAAGAAAGTCATTGGCTGATTTGCAGTATTACGCAATGAATAAATAGCACCAGTAATAGTTTTGTACAGCCAACAGTCGAATTGAAATAGAAGTAACTCAAAATGTAATGTATGGTCAATCATTGGTGAAAGATATTTAAATAAAAAATAAATTTTGTAACTTTTCCAGTCAGAAGAGCCGTCATGTATTGTGTCACACCAAGATGTGCAAGGGTATAGGTTTGGCCATAATGCACATTCAATGCCATCCCATTTGTACACATAAACAATAGTTGGTTCTGCTTTAGCACAATGCAAATCTTCCCTTGTATTGAAATATTTTTAGTAGGATGAAGACGGAATGGAAAGAGGAAAGTGGAGGGCTGTTGTACATGGTCTCAGAGCTTCAATGTGAACCTCTGTCAAGGATCTTAGTTGGACTGGAATATTCTGAAAAACATGTATAATAAATCTGTCATTGCGACACTGGTATTGCAGATTGGCTTCTGATTTTTGGGGCTTAATAAAACTTGGCAACAGTTTCTCAGCTATTATGCTATTACAGCTTTCACATTTGCTCCAAGAGAGAGTTTTGCACCAGCGTTCCAAGGAAGGAACAGGAGAATGTGGGAAGGAAGGTATGCAATCGGAAAGGTGTAGCTGGGAGTGAATAGTTTCTAATTCTGTCTTATCTTGTTCTTTCCAGTAAGAGCGTGCAACGCCTTAACTCCATGGAATAGGCATAATAACAGAGAGAAGTGTGTAACATAAATTAAAATGAATGTTACTTTTTGAGGAATAATTCCTTTCATTCAGCAAAAGAGAATCTCCAAGGAATGAATGTTTTGAAGATAAACAAATAATGGTACTTACAGTGTCTTTCTCAGTAAGTATATTTCTTCAAGATGAAAAAATCCTAGAGGCGTCTATAAGAAAAGGGGAAACAGTAATTAAACAAATCGAAAAAATTTTTAAATGACAACTAAAGAAAATAACAATAGTTGCATAAAAGTAAGTATATATTAAGTATATAAATGCATAAAAGAGTCGTTATGGCAGTTGCTGAAATTGATTGAAATGAAAGATTATCGATCTTCAAAGTATAGAAAACAAATAAACTTTAAATGAAACAATCGAAATAATGAAATAAGAAGCTAAAACTTGAAATATTATTGTATTATCCTTTAAACACTTTATTATCAACGTGAAATTTGTTTTACCATTAGCAGAAGAAAATTCAGGACTGTTCGCTAGCTGCAAGTATTTGTCTATTATTTACTTTTATTTAGTAAATCACTTTTTGTATCATTAAAATGTATTCATTTTGATGTGTAAACATGGTCTACTGAAATCAGTCAAAATAAGGAAGACGCACATTTCTGTTCAGAAAGTAAATTTCTACCAATCAACACAACAGTGTCCCATATTTCCCCAAAGTATGTCTCTAAGGTTTAAGCATGACTCTTCCCCTCCAAAATTTCACCCAATAAACAATAATCTGTGTTCTTCTGAGAAACGCCAAACTTTCTATCCTAAGCGATTCTAGTATTTTATTAAATTTAGTCTGGGGGATGCTTTTTTAGCCTTTCTAGAAGGTAAAATTTCAAAAATTTTCTTCCGCGTCGCCCCCAACCATGGTGGGTCCTCCTACAAGAGTAAACTTGATTCTTAGCTCCCAAGGTTCAATTTCTTGGGGCCGTCTCTGAAAAATGTTATCCATCCAATCATACACACAGGTCAATGTACTAAGGAATTTCTGTAAAATACCTTCTATAGAACAGAAAGTCTTGAGAAATCCAAAAATATGTACTAAGTTTTGCAAGCACACAGAAGCAAAGGCGGTTGCAAAATGAATTTCACATGATCACAAAATATAACTGCAGCACACTAAGTAAATGTTGCAGCATACACTAAGTCTGACCTGTAGCATACACTAAGTCTGACCTGCAGCATACACTAAAGTCTGACCTGCAGCATACACTAAGTCTGACCTGCAGCATACACTAAGTCTGACCTGCAGCATACACCAAGTCTGACCTGCAGCATACACTAAGTCTGACCTGCAGCAAACACTAAGTCTGACCTGCAGCATACACTAAAGTCTGACCTGCAGCATACACTAAGTCTGACCTGCAGCATACCATAAGTCTGACCTGCAGCATACACTAAGTCTGACCTGCAGCATACACTAAGTCCATAATACATACCATAAATCCCTTGTGGTGCCATGACCCACTGCATACTTTATATTCATTCGCTCTGCTGACCCCCCCAATTCACATGACAGATTTACGGCCCTGGCCATTAGGGATGAGTGGGTTCGTGGAAAGAGTAGCATTGGATCTAAAAGTTCAAGATTTGTCCAAGGAGCTTGAGAAGATGAAACTTAAGAATCCTAGAGGAGATGACTTTTGTTTAAAGGCACTTAAATCGGATTCAAATAAGATCTTTTGAACAGGACTTTCCGAAAATGTTTTTAATTGCATTTGTAAACTGCTTGAGCCATATGTGCCAAACTTTGTTTACTGGCAGGGCAGAAAAATTTTATGTGCCACAAAATCAGGGAGACAAAGTAAACAGCGGAAGTTGATTCTCTCTTACAAGAGCCAGTTTCTCCTTGTTCTTGTGAGATTAAGACTTGGCCTTTTAATGCAGGACTTAGCCATTAGATTTAATATTTCAGTAGCCTCTTGTTCCAGTATATTTACTACATGGATAAAGTTTCTGTCAGCCTCACTATCCCATGCTCTAATTGTATGGTTATCAAAAGACACAATTGTGTCAAACCTTCCCAATGTTTTTAAAGAAGCAGGTTACCATAAGACAAGGTACATCATTGATTTCACGGAAATATTCATTGAAAGACCCAAGTCCTTACATCCCCAAGCTGCAACTTGGTCTGATTACAGGAAGCTGTAATACCAATAACACTTGTTCCTTTAATTGATGACATAGTGAGAACATGTTGTGCTTTATGTAATCTTAAGCCTCCTCTTATTGAAGAAAAGTAGAGTTGTTGATTTCTTTTCATTGTCTGTCTTTACTTTCTATTTTGCTAGAATACCAAACAATTCAATGTGAAGAAAAACCAACTTGAAGATTCCACAGTGAACTACAAGATATTTCAAAAGGCACAAAATATAGAAGAGGGCAGCATTAAGATTAAATTGATACTGTAAATTGCAAATCCTTTAAATCCTAGATACCAAATATTTCCTACTTGATTCTTGAAGATATTAAAATTTCTTTTGCAATGTCCTAGGTTCCTAGAAAAACAATGATAAGTCCTGGGAGGTGTAAATCAAGCATAAACAGGACACTGTATCAAAATATATCATTGCTCATGTATTGCCAGGGTGCATTCTATGTTGATCCTACGCCGGACACTTTTTTTGGCACTCATAAATTACGCCAAGTCTTGTGGACTTAAAAAAGGGTGCTTCTAGCAGCACGCCAACAGCCAACGTTTCTGGTCGAATATATTTGGTGACCCTCTTTTTGAGAATCGTATAATAAAGGTTTGAGAGGAATGACAAGAGAACTACAACAAGATTTTCACTTAAAATTTCATAAATTAACGAAAACGATTTAAAGAATAGTTAGCTATATAAAAAATTAAAAGAACAAAACCTGGATTTCAAACAATTAATTTCAAAGATTTGGCAATACATTCATGCACAAACATATCTCACAGAGAAACAAAACAGTTGAGTTAATGAAATATAAGATATTAGTACGTAGCTTATTCATACCAGAGTACCTTTCAATTATCAGACAGGAAAGGACAACGGCCTTTATCACTGTCAATACGATCAATTACCTTTGATACAACATAATCCTTATTTCTACTGGAAAAAAACGTGTTCTGTCGGTGCGGCCGCAATTTATCATCTCCCTGAATGTAAGTTTTAATCCCATCCTTGATAATATTTTTGCAGTTTTGAAGTGACGGCAAGGCCCATTGCAGCTTCGTTCTTCTAGCCAGTGTTTCGTTCGATTGCCCTCCTGACTGTTGTTGCGATCTCATTGAGCTGTAAAAGCTTTCAGCTATTGCTTCAGGCCCTCCCTTAGCCAAAAGAATGTCAATTAGAGCGCAAGATGGCTTACTTGCAATGTGACAGATTTCTTCGTTGTTGTAAAATGATTGGTACATTCGCTGTTCATGTAAGCGCACTTTCATAACTTTTCCATTTGAAAATACCATTTTGAACTGACAATCTAATGTATTGCTTTCTTCTTCTTCAAACTCTTCAAGTGTTGCATTTTGAGTATGTAAATTAACATTATTTTGGCTTATAATAAACCATTCTGGGCACTTGCCATTCCAGATGCCTGCTTTAACAGCGTTTTTTATTCTGGACATGTAAAGATACGCCATTCTTGAATCGAAATTCATCCCTGATTCCTTCACATGTTTTAGCTCGCTAATCGTTGTTAATATGCGCTTACATTCTTCCACTCCATATACTTCATACTCACCTTCATCTACAAAATATTTTATTTCTTTATTTACTCTTTTTCCACAGTGAAGCTTAACAAGATTCGCCGCATCAAATACTTCAAATGTTGTTGGTGATTTTTCAGCAAGCGATTCAATTCTAATATTCAAAGCTTCACATAGCTCTTTGGCCAAATTCTTGCGATCTTCTTCGATATCTTTACTGTCACGCAAATGCCACGTAAAGCGAGAATTTCCATCTGCATTTTTTCCATTATCTTTCGTTATGAGCCAACCTTGAAGTAATTCAACTCCTTTGAATTTTAAGCCAGGTATCAAAGAGTGTTCGACTTTTGACAGTCTAGGAAAGACCAGGGGGTGCCCTTTTACAGCTTTTAGCAGAATTTCTCTGACTTTAGGCCACCACATTTGTAGCTTCCAGATTGGAGTGTCAAGTGATTGGGCTCTCAGCATCAGATCAATAATAGGATCCATGATATCCAAAAAGGATAAAAGATCTGCCACAAAATCACTTCCAGCAATCATGTATTGCCACTCTTCGTCTTCATCCCTCCGTGGATGTAACAATTCAAATGCCTGCCAGTACGATTGGTAGCTCTGTTCAATTTTGAGCCACTGCTCATACGATGAACTCATGAAACGCTGAGTAGCATATGACACAGGTCGTCTCGCAGTACTGTCCACCATCTGCAAAAAGGCAAACCCCTTTCCATTTGCCAAAACATGATTGAACACATTACATCTCTTGATAAATCTACGGAAATGTTCTCCACCAGGTGAGTTAGCATCTCTTACTTCGGTAACAGCAAGGTTTAAAACATGGGCTGTATCCCACGTTATGGGGAGAGCGATCACTTTGTCTACATGCTCTGGGATCTCCAGTTGCCGAAAAAGTGAACTTCTGAATCCAGAAGCCTGATAAGGGCCATCAGCTGCCACACCACAAAGCCTTTCCAGAATTTGGGGGGAGAAATTATCAGAAATTGCTTCCAGAAGTTTTAATGCCAATATATCATATGAGGCTTCGGTAAATTCTGTATAAATGGCAGGAGCTGCAACAGGTATTGGGGAGGGTATCCCATTCTTATCTCTGGCGACAACCAATACTGCTTGGTTTGTTGTTCTGGCTGGTGTAGCTTTATCAATGGTAACCCAAAAGTGTGGAGGAAGGAATGCTGATGGGAGTGGCTGATTAAGGAATTCTGCCGTCTTCTTGTTCATCGACTTTTCCAGGCAGTACAGTATGTCATTAAACAGATTCCTGCCATGCCCAATGTTTCCAACATTTACAGAGCAATTTGCGAGTAAAGACACTAACACTTCAAAGTTTCTTGCTGCTGCACCAAGTTTCAAATCCACTATAGCCGCTTTAAATAAATGTGTTGCAGTTGTTGCATTTTCATTATTGGATTTCAAAGCCTGCTTGTATGCTTCCATGGCAATTTTATGTGTCTCTGAGCCGTTTCCTATGATACACATGTGGTCAATTAGCATATTTTTTTCCCGGTACCAAGTCCTATTATGACCTTTGATTAACAGACTCGCGATTTCCTTTTTCAAGAAAATTCCAGTTGCAAATGTTCCACTGCTTCTTGAATTAAGGATTCGCTGTGCTTGTAATGGAGTTAAATCGGCTAATGTTGGCTTAGCTTTCAGATGAAGCTCATAACATGGCAAACATCTCAGAACTGCACAACCACTTTTCTCATCATAGAACCACTGAATTGGCTTTGATGCCTCAACTAATTCATTGATATTGTTGGCTTTCTTCATTGCAGCAACTTGCCTTCCAGTCTCTGGGTCTTCAAAAACAAGCTGCTGTAAGCTTCTGTGCTTTGCTCCAATATCATCCACCTTTAAACTTAATTTATTTATCTCAGTCATAATGGCATCCATGTCTACGGTGCTGTTCTTCTTTGTTGCATCTAATTTTTCAGTTCTAAAAGATAAAAGTGTACTTTGAGTGTCCATTCCAGATATTTCTATCCCATCCAATGTTTCTTTGTCACTTGATTCTGTCATCAACTGAGGCTCGTTGCTGCATGCTTCCAGGGGTTCCAGGGGCTCTATGGGTGATAGGGCCTCCATGAATTTATTTTCCTCACTTTCAGTATTTGATTCAAGTTCATCAAGGTATTCTTCGTAGCTTGGCGTAGCTAATTCTAGATTGTTTTTGCCTTGAGCTGCTGCAGTGCTATGTACCGGGTCTATTGAAATAATCTGTGATGAAGTTGTACTGGTGTTTCTTTCTTCAGGTGTAGTGACTTCTGATACGTTCTGTTTTGCATATTTTAACTTCAATGAACTCACTTCTTTTGCAGCTGTTGGAACAATTGTGCATAACTTCGATCCAGGAATGCTGTGCCATCTATTTTTATGACGTTGAACAGTTGAATGATCTGTTCTGCATACAGATGTATATCTTTCATCCCTTTTTCCTTTCAAGTGTAATTCAAAGCATTGCAAGCAAGTAAAGCTGCCCTTTTCTGACGAGATTTTTTGTCTCTTTTCAGGGATAACTTCTTTGCTACTACTTGCACATCCTTTCGCCCAGGACAAAATCACTTGTTTCTTTCCTATACTTTGCTGCCGACTTTGTTTCTGTTGATTATCTGAAAAACGTTAATTGTTATATTTTATTCATTTTATTCCCGCTATTCATTAAAAGCGATCCCTCTTTTTCTTGGGCAATTCAAAAATAATATGAGCTAATTAGATTAAACCAAAATTAGTCTTTGCTTAGCCAGCATTTCATTCCTTACAAAAATGTGCGTGATTAAGAAGCCATAGAAGCATAGAAGTGAAGGTGTAAGAAACCAAATTAACCGAAACGTTTATTATGATTGCAAAATAGAGAAAAATCTAAAGCCCCCCTCCACATTAATTGGCCTTAGGGGCCATTCAAACAGTACTTGTGCTCAATATCCATCGATTTTGGATCTCCCTCCCTACTGTTTGCTTTTGTACGGTTTGGAGGTTGCCCCTCCCTCGAGCGTAAGTACGTACTTTTAAGTCATCAACTTCTCCCCTCTTGATTGTTTGAATCTATCACTTATTGCACTTGTTTAAAGTTTGCAAAATCAAGTACATACACAGGAAAATTAAAAACCTACCGTTTTCATCAATATCCATTTCAATCCATGTAATATTCTAACGGAACGCAAGTTCTTGGCTTTGCCTCTTCATTTAATATTGAGACCACATGACAAACGTTCGAAAATGTGACAGTACTTCCTTTTTGTGACAGTACTTCCGTTTGAAAGTGTCATCCCAACTTCTGTCGGGAAACGCCTTATCTATATGGACTCACCAGGGTGCATATAATACTCAGCATGCTCCTTGACATGATTTTTCCTTCTTTGTGTCGAAATACGGACCACAGAACCATGGACCACGGAATAACGAAACTAATATAGAAATCAAAGAAAACACCTCGCAGAGGAGATTAGTTAAGCATATCAAATCATATCTCGGCGATGCGCCACGCCGTCACGCCGTTTTCTGTCAACGATACGCCAATAATTCTAAACAAGTCATTGATATTCGGGGTTTTCTGTCGCTGACACGCTAAAAAACAGAATTTTTTTTTTCTACGCCAAGGCATTTTTCTTAGCCCACGCCGGACATATTCGGGCCTACCTACATGAAATGCACCCTGGATGTATTGTTGGTTTTAAACAAAGATTGGTCATGTAAGCATATAAGGTTTGAAGTGCATATGACCTGAAAATCCTATGGAAAACTAACTAGCAACCAGAAAATATTGAAAGCATTGTCACTAACTAAATTAATATTCAAAAATAAATGGCACATAAAAGTCTCTGTAAAAGTCATTAAGTTTTTCTTTCAAGACTTTCCAATATTCGGCATCAAAATTTATAAATTCCATGTGGGAACCACGAAGAATCCAGACAAGAAATATAGTGTCTTTAAGATTTGTTGCTGCCATTTGCACTTGACATTGCGTATAGTACTGGTGATTCCTCCTCAATGACAATCCGTTATCAGCATCCATATCTAAAAATGGCAGTTTTGCATCAGCAACAAGTGGGGAAAAATGCCTGATAGAAAATGGGCATTTCACCTCAAGTGGCCTGCTACCACAACAGCTGCAACTGACAATTCTATCAGGGCTACCACCAACAAACCTGAGATCTTTACAAATGGAAAGCCCCCATTCCCTTATTTTGACCTTTCTGTGACTTTTCTTTAATTTCTTTTCAAATTCGGACACTGCTTCTGATTCCATTTCTCTTTCATATTTCAGTGCTGGAATGTCTTTATTTATAACATGGGTCCCTTCTACATTCTTTAAAATGTTTGTAAAATCTGTTGGTGTGGCAGACTTAGAAGCAGTTTCCATTCTAGTTTTGACTGAATGGGATTTTGATGCCGTAACAACATGCTTTCTTGCATTGTGCCATAAATCATTTGAGTTTTGACCCAAAGTGGCTTTTTCCATTTCTGCAATGTTGTCATCACACATATCTTGGCATAACTTTATTAGATATTCTTCAGGTGTCCTTGATTCTTTTAATATATCTGAATGCAATTTAAAGTTAAAAGTTATCTGTGATGCAACTACCTTTGGGATGGCCTTGGTCTCAGCTGTAAAGATTATTGATTAATCTTCTTTACATATTTTTTTCATGGCAGACAAAACATCATCAAAAGTTAAACTACATGGCTTTTCTACATTTGGTGTGTAGTTCTTTTTAGGAGAACAATTTAACTCTGCCTTCTTCTTTCCTCTCCTCCCAAAGTCTCCTCGTGTTAACTTCAGGTCTCTAATTTTTGTTGGCTTGACAATAGCATTGTTTGGAAGCCATTCACAAGGCTTTGAAGTGCAAGATGGATTAGTCAAACCCATTCTAACAGCAGCTTCAATCCGAAATAAAGCAGCAGTAACATGATTACAGGTTTGACTAATCCCAACCATACAAGAACAGTATCCACACATTACTTTTCCACTAGATTTTTTGATGCAAACCCAGAGCTTGTGTGGCACATCAGAAATTCGCTGAGATGGTTTGCATCTTGATTGAAAAAGGCACAGTTTACTCTGCTCACTGATGTGATGGTAATTTAGTGGGTAAAGCCAGCCTTCAGAATAGTAGCTATATGCTTTAGATGTCTTATAGTCAATAATGTCTTATAGAAATGCCAGGAAATTAAAAATATCAGAATATAATGTCAAGGGCCAGAATTTAACACTTTCCTCTTCTTACAACCATCCTTCTTTCAAATGCAAGGGATCTGGTAATACCTCATCCAATACTTTGAGCTTATGATGATACTCTTTATCAATTTCCATTTTTACTTCTTCTGCTGTTTGTAGAATAGGCACATTATTTTCAATAGCAACAAAGGCTCTCGCCACCAAATCATCTTTCTTTCCCGTAACACACAACCCTCGGAGAGGTAAAAACGACTTCAACTCTTCTAGTTTCATCGATCTCAACTGCTCAATATCCATTTCGAAAATTCATATAAAATGAATTAGAGGTCGAAAACGGCCTAAGCACAATGCTAATTCTGAGGGAATTTCCGTAGCCTGCCAGAGCAAAGTTCTTAAAAAAGCTTTTAAAAAAGCTGTTCCCGAAGATAACAGACCACGCACAGCGAATTCATTTGCTTGTCAACAACGAAACAGTGAAGTGATATGTTCTCAAATCGAACAACCGGCACTTCACTGCACATAACAACTTGCTGTAACTATGGCGAACAGAAATTTTTTCACCAAATAACTTGTGCCAGGCCCGGATTAGAACGTGGCGCAGCTTATTGTGAAATGGTGTATTAGCAAAGTGCAAGGGAAAACAATTAAAGAAGCTGTTCTTTGGATGGATACAAATTGCTCTCCTGCTGGCTGCTGCTATGTAGCATTGTCTAGAGTCAAATTCATTGAACATATTTCTTTTCTTACGCCACTAACACCTGCACATGTCAAAACTGTTACAACAATTTCTTGTTGAAAACGTTAACCAAATACTTGTACATGACAGATATTCACTTCAATTATATAATCACTTCAGTATTCTGACAGTCAAATACACTAACATGTAATGAATTTACGTGACACTAATTTTACATCATACACAGCATATTACGATCGTTAATACATATAACGAAGAAAACCCAACAAAATGCCAACATCACACATAGAAATACACAAAAAACTAAAAAAAACTACTTCAAAAACTGTTATTTCTATCATGACTTTGAGGCAGTGAACCACCTCAAATAATAATCAAGCAACATTATTTTATGTACAATTATAGGGATGATGTTGTCCTGTAACACAATAAGTTATTCTATCATTACCGTTCTTCTCCCTCAGTTGCGACATTATTTAATTTGAATCCTGTCATTTCTCAATTCTACAGATGACATCACCGAGCAAATCATCACCTTTCCAAAAGGAAAAAGACATTGGTGTCAGCTTCTTTAATCAATTTACAAAGTTGTTCTTGCGGCTTTATGGACCAGCTGTTTCATGAGAAAATGTTCCTTCAATGGATTTGGCCAAGCCTGTTAACTGCGAATGGCTCCTACGGCCAACCTTTGCCTTGAGTGACCTCTATCAGTCAGTGGTGGACAACATGGAGCTTCTCAAGGAAAGCCCATAAGTAAAGCCTAAAAAAAGCAGTTGATGAAGACATTGAAGAATTGTGCGAAGCTCTAGCATAGTTTAATACGCGTGACACAGAAGCTGCACCAACAACCCAGGATTGCAACACAATCATAAAAACAATGCTCGCTAATGACTCCCTTGCTCACTTCATGGAAGAAGCATACCAAACAGGGGGTGCCCTTTTCATAATGTCTTGCCATTATTTAATGTCAAGAACCATAATAACTGATCCAGAGGCATATGCCTCCAAAATTGCCCTTGTTGGTGGTGGGGATGAAGAGTGTAAAAAGAACTCATCTGTAGCAAAACTAAGAAAAATATTCTTACAATCAACAAGTAAAAAAAAACCGGCAAAAAGGAATATTGCCAGAATGCTGCAGGAGCTTGAGGACGAGGAAAGTGACAATGAGCCACCACCGAAAAAAACCCAAAAAGAAACAAATTATAATGGAGGATGAAGATGATGACAGGGCCAAGATGCAAGAAGCACAAAACAATTGACAATTGATTGATCATCTTAATTTTCTCGTTATTATATTGCAATTTATTCCTGTTTATCCAAAAATTCATAATATTTCACCATTTGCATTTTGTTCTTATTTGGGTTATGCTTTTATAAGATTTTCAGTATGAATACAAACTGTGAAAGCATGGCCTATCGATCCCCTAGTCTTTATGAGTTTAAGCAAGGGGTGTCAGAAAAGTTACCACAGGGATGACCAGAGACTCTATTTGCATCATTTTATACCCACCCTCCCAACTCCTGTTTTTTTTTGCACTTGAAGAAGAAAGGCGAAGAGAGCAAACAAGTGTATATTTTATGCAAAGTAATGTAAAAGTCGGAGAAAGGTGTATTTAGTGTCTACGAAGTTATTGTTTCTTTTGCTTCTTCTTTGTAGATGATGTTTTGGAGGAACTGCTACTGCCAGGAATTTCATCCTCATCGTCTGCAATGAACCGCCGTTTTCGTTTCTTCTGTGCAGGAGGCGATGCAGCTGCAGGAGTCGATAAAAGTAGAGATGCCAGAGACAGTGCAGAAGCCAGTGAAGATCCAAGGAGCACTAGGAGCTGTAGCAGGAGGTGGAGCTGTAGGAGGAGGTGGAGCCATAGGAGGAGGTGGAGCTGGTGGAGATTGAAGATATTGAGCCATGGCCTGTTGGCATGATTTGACTTGGGGAAGGTAGTTGAGGTACTGGAAAGAGCTGCTGTTGAGAAGCGGGAGTGGGATGAAGAAGATGGGATGAGGTGCTGCTTTGTGATGATGGAGATGGCACTTCATGAGTGGAGATGGAAGAGGGGATCGTTGGGTTATTTGTGAGCAGAGAAGTTAATGATGTAGATGTGTCAGAGGGTTGTTGTGTTGTTGAAGAGCGTAGCAAAGAGGTTAATTGGGCAATGTTCATTGAAGAAGATGGCAGTGTTGACTTTGAATGATGAAGTAAGGAAAGCAGATCTAAAATATTTTTTGAAGATTTGAAAGGTGGCTCTCGATTTGGGGCAAAGGTGAGTAGATCTGCGTATTTTTCGGGGTTTGAAATGAGGAGATGGGCAACTCGTATATTATGGCCAATGGAAAAGAGAGCTGCACCTATCTCGATGCACGAGTTGAGCTGGGAGGCAAGGTCTGGAGTGAGCTTTAGTAGATTTAAGAGAAGGGAACGTTTGTCAAGGTGAGAAGGGCTTGTGAGAGAGTCTTTGTGAGAATTTTGAAGAGTGAGGGCAAGTGGTTGTATGTTGGAGGTAAAGGAGCTGATTTTATCTTTGTCTAAGAGAAGACTGTCCTCCTGCAGCAAGGGAATATTTTCAGTAATAGTTGAGCAAAGCTACAGATGTTGCCACGTGTGGTCTTCTCAGCCACTCACATCCTTCTGGGCGAATTCTTGATAGTGCAATTGCATCAGCTGGGAAACCTTCGACACGTCCGTAGGGCTTTAAAAAATTCTTTGGAAAGTGCTGGAAGTAACCGACTCCCTTAAGCTTCTTTGCATGAATGTAAGCCATCTACAAAATGAAAAAAATTTAATTGGCAACAGGGAAAAAACTGGTTTTGTGATAAAGGAATGAAAAAAGAAGATCTGTCAACGATTTAACTCTGGACAATGCAACATATGCTGTTCCCTTGGGAGTGCTGTCAGTATCGAGCCATAAAATAACTTTACTTAATGTCTGCCTTTGGACTTTAGATATCCTGGTTGCGTAGCCTGGGAGAACAGGGTATTTTGTTGTTTGAGTGTCGTTGATGATGCTTGTCATAGGAAATGTGTTGATGATGTGACCATTGGGGTGAATGGCAATAATTGTTTTGGATGAGATGGCTGTCACTGTAACAAACTGCCCATGGACTTATTGACATTACGAGTGATCATAAGTTTCATGTCTTTATGCACTGGAAGTAAACTCTCATCATCTGCAACAACTAAAGCAAGGGGATGGTTTGTGAAGATATGTTTCAGAATGACGTCATTAATGTAGGCTGCACTTCGCCGTGTGACTGTCAAGACGAGAAAGTCAGGATAATTTTTCAATTTATTGTACAGATCATGAGTGGACGGAATGCTGTCAAATAATACTCGACTTTGGGAAAGTTACCGGATCATGTCCTGTGTAGGAATATGGAGGCTTATGTGCTGAAGAAAGTTAAGTAGCAGATTGTCACAAATCCTGTATTGTCGTGTAAGGGTGAATGTGAGAACATGCGAGCGGCAGATTTGGCATGAAAGTATGTTTTTAGCCTGAACAGTATTGCCATTTTTTGTTGCCAAAGGCTGCTGTTGGTAGAAATCACCGCAGAGGACAAGAATCGGGCGCCTGTTTAGAACATTGATTGTGTTAATGACATAATGGAACAGATCAACGCTGACTTGCGAAATTTCTTCAATGAATATGACATCATATTGTGATAGGTGTGAATTGATGGAAGAGACAGTAGTCATCATCATTGTTCATTCAGCCGCCGGCGGGCTGCTTGTGCACCTCTGAATGATACCACACCACAATCTTCTGTCTTGCGCCTGTTCGATACATTCCCGGAGAGATGCACCAACCAGGGCCTTGATGTTATCTGTCCACCGGTGTTTCGGTCTACCTCTACTTCTTTGGCCCTCAACCAAACCCAACATTACGGTTTTTTCCAGCGAGGAAGAGTCTCGGCGTGCTATGTGGCCGAAGTACCGTAGTTGTGCTTTTTGAGTATTTCTCAGCAGGGTTTTCGAGTGCCCCACTCTCTCCAATACCTAAATGTTTGTAACACGGTCGCTCCATGATATTCCAAACAAGCGTCTGTAAGCCCACATTTTGAAAGCATCGATCCTGTTCCTTTCGCGTTGTCGTAATGTCCATGTTTTGCAGCCATAGGTGGTGATTGAGAACACGAATGATCGCAATATTCGGAGTTTCGTGTTGCGTGTTATGCTGCTATCTCGCCATATTGCCTGCAGCTTTCCAACAGCCGAGCGACCAATTCCGATTCTGCGGTCGATTTCTTTCCTGGACTCTCCCTCTGCTGTTATGTACGATCCAAGAAAGTTGAAGTCTTGAACTCGTTCGACTTCTGTGCCATCCACAGTCACGGTGTCTTGTGTCTGGTCACCGATCGCCATCAGCTTGGTCTTGTCTTTGTTGAGATATAGTCCCACTTTTTCGCTTTCATCCTTGATCTTGTCCACTAGTCTTTGCATGAGGCCGATAGCAGTTTCTAAAAGTGTGGTATCGTCTGCGTATCTCAGTTCGTGTATTCGGTTACCGCCAACAGCGAAACCACAGTCCTCTCCTTGTGCAGGGCCGGTTCCAGGAAATTTTCCCTTGGGGGGGTGTAAGCTCTTATGTACCGAGTAATTTTAGAAAAAACAATACCAAAAATTTTGAGCTCAACTAATCGTGATCAGAACTAACAACTAAATGACTTACACTAACTTTAATTTAAGAAATTTAACTTTAACGAAAGAACTTTAATTTTAACTTCAATCTGAAAAAAGCGTTTCAACCAATTACAGCACGTTCTAATAAAAATACAGAGTCAATGGTGGGTCAAAAAATAACCCTCGGATTTTTGCGAGTCATTTAATTAGGAGCTTTTGACCCAGCCTCTTTTTCAGTTCTTATAGCGCAATATATGAATAAATTAACTTTAAGTAGTGTCAAATCGAACTCTTCTGTTTTTAAGTGTATCCAGTTCTTGACAACATCTTCCAAGTTGACATTTTCAGAGAAATCCTTCTCGCATGATATCAGCATCAGAGATTCCAGGCGGTCCTGGAGCATTGTGCTCCGCAGCTTAGTCTTCACCAACTTTAGTTTGCTAAAAGATCTTTCATTTGAAGCCACAGTAATTGGTGCTGTTTGAAGGAATGTATATGCTGTGTTGCTTGCCGGATAAATGTGCCTTCGACTATATACGAACTTTGCAATTTCACGGACTGTCATGCTCTTCACCAACTTTTTCTCTTGGAAGTCCTCTCTCAAAACAGTAAGCTCTGCAATAAGACTGCCACTTGAAACTTTCCCCGACAACAAATGCTCCAGATCCTCTGCTTGTTCTTCCCTTAAGTTATCCCAAGGAGGCAACAAAACAGTGAACGGCTTTATTTTCTTCAAAATGCTACCCCAGTTTTCTTTACAATCTGTAATTATCTGATCAAGTACAGAATAAATCTCTTTCGAATAAAACGTCTGGAAGGAGAATGCCTCCTCGTTGTCTCGGTTTTCATCAATTCTTCTTGGAATCAATCTTCTTCTGTGGCGGTGCTGAAGCTGGATTTATTCCCATGTGCATTGCAATTTGTGTGGCAGCTTCAATCTGCTTTTGCACGTCATCTTCATTTCGAATCTTTTCTAACGCCCTAGTTGTCGATGACACTAGCTCAAGTGCGTCGAGTAAATTCAAACCCTCTTCCTGAAGTTGCACAACCAGAACCTTACAGCGCCGCATTATGAATCTCATAGTAGCCAAGCTGAAAACAAAATCAAATGTTTTCATTTTCTTCAAAATTGCTTTGGCTTGATCCTGTGTGTTTTTGTCACAGTCAAGTTGTCTATCCATTATCTGCTCGAGCAGCGAGACGATTACTGTCAAAGAGATCCAGACACTGTCAATAGATTCAGATCTAGCAATCCAACGAGTTTGCGAAAGATTTCGCATCTTCAAGGCCCCTTCTATTTCAACTTGTGCTTTTTCAAGTGCTTCAGATCGCTTGGTGCTACTAGAAAAGAATGTGTACAATGACTGTAATATGTCAAACATCGATGATACAAGACTGCTTGCTTTGGAGCTTCGTTCTACATATGTACTCAGCCTGTGAGCCTGGCATGGGATGTAAAGGATTTCCTTTTTGTGTGGAAAATCTTATTGAATTTTATCACTTAGCACTCGTTGGCATCCTTTATACTTTCCAGACATACATGACGCAAAATCGTACGATTGAAAGACGAGTTTTTGTGGGTCCACACTACACTCATTGAGAGCTTTCAAAATTTCTGCAGCATGGCCTTCTCCGGACTTGTCTTTGAGAATCCTCAGACACAGTAAACGCTCAACCGGCTTGGCATTGACGACGTATCTTACAACAATTGCCATCTGATCTTTATTGCTTGTGTCCGGGGTAGTATCAGCCATTACTGAGAACGCTGAGACTTCCTCTAGCTCCTTCACCATACGATGCCTCACTGCGTCACCTAGCAACTTTATCAACTCATTTTGGGTGTCTTTGCTCATATAGGTAACATGGTATGGTCGCATCCTTGTTTGGTTCTGCCTGTATTTCAAAATGCCGCACAATCTCATGAAAGTTGCTGGATTCCTCAGTATTTCCACGAAATGCAAGGTCCTGCATAGCCATGGTGCGAGCAGCATCACATAATATTAACATAATTTTGGTGTTAAACATTGCGTCGTCAGTTTCTTTAATCATTTCATGACGACGAGACAAATCCAAAAGTGCATCAACGTTCTGATGTGGGTTAGTGAATCTTGCAAAATCTCGTAATGCTTCTCTGTGACTTTGGCTGGTGAAATGCTGTATCAGCTTGCCCTTCTTTCCTTTTCCAACACTCTTCATTTTGTGCCACTGTCTAACGCCATTAATAGTCCATGAAGCATCTGAAGAGGGTCTTCCAGCGCCGTTTGGAAATAAGGAACAAACATAGCAAAATGCTGCGTCATTTTGAACGCTATATTCAAGATGTGGAAAATCTTTGAACCAGGTGCTTGAAAACTTATTTTGTTTACCAGATTCAATGAATGCATTACTTGGATAAACTGTCAAGCGAGGCTGGTAGGGACCTAGGTTTATCACAAAACAGCATTGGCTATCCGACAAATCTTTTTTTCTTTTTCCAGGGTCGTGTTCTATTAGTGCTGCTGCTTCTCCAGGTTGTACAGATCCTTTTTGCCTGTCAATTTTGACTTTAAGTCGTTCAGCAGATTTTTCTAAATCATTACACTGGGTTTTAATCTCGTTGGCAAACTCTTTTGCAGATATCGCAAACTCTTCTATATTTGGGGTACATGGTTGTGTTAGAATGTTTAACGTCAAATTACCTCTTTGCTCCAAAGTGGATAGCAGATGCTTGAGCTTTCCCGCACAGCTAATCCAATAATCATCATTTTCATCATCGGTGTCATCGTTTTCGGATTTTTCAGCCTCACTCTCGCTCTCCTCATCAACCACATTCTCACCGACAACATTACTAATATTAGATACTGATTCTTCTTTTGCAGAATTCGCTAACCCAATCTCTTCGGTTTTGTCATCCAATATCTTCTCAGATGAAGATGAAGAAGATGAATTTTTTCTTCAATTGGATTATCTTTCTTGCGTTTAGCTGCTTCGAAAGGGTTTTTAACTGCACCTGCGGTTTCATATGGCACATTTTTGCCTTCATGTTTCTCTCTATTGTGTTGGAGGCGATAGTCACTGTTGAACTGGGAATTACACCCTTTTGCCTTGCATCTTATTTTTACTTGTCTTCTTTTCATAGCAGTGAAACATAGCCTGGTAAAAATAATTGTTCTCAGTTTTACTTCAGATGAAGAGACCCACTTGAAAAAATTCTCAAAAGCTCAAACTCAGGCCTTGTCAAATCTTGGAAAATCTTGCTTTTCAAACAGGCCTAGACTTTTTGTCACAGGCTTACGCGAGAATTACAAAATTCAAAACAAATGATTATATGGATATGTCTTCAGAAAATAAAATTCAAAAAACAGAAAGATCATTATTTGAAGCAAGTTTTTGAGTTACCTGAAAAGCTGCCGTTTCCCTTTCAAGTAGCGTAATACTTATTACTGTTACTATTTTTTTCAATTCTACTTTTGTTCGTCAGCTCAGCTTCATTCAGATAAAGGATTACCAGAGAATGTTGCTTCGCGGGTTTCGCGCCTTCTTCACAGGTGGTGTCAGTCACTATGTTTAGTTTTATTGAATAAATCGATTAGTGGAATTCGAACAATAGGGAACAATAGAGTAAGCAGGAAACACAAATGGTTTCTCAGGTTCTCACCGAATGAGACCACACCAGCAAATATCACATGGTCTTTGTAGGCACAGGGCAATAATGAAGAAAACTAGATATTCAAAATGTTATGCATATTTAATTGCTTTTTGCGCAGTGATGCACTACACAGCATTTAATATAAAACTTTGAACATAATTTTACCGACCAAAAATCGAACTTTACCGAGTAAATCGCCAAACTCAATTCTTGGGGGGGTGTCACACCCCCCCACACCCCCCCATGGAACCGGCCCTGTCCTTGTGCGACCTGTCTCATAATGTATTCGCCGTAGATGTTGAAAAGTAGCGGTAAAAGAATACAACCTTGACGTACGCCTTTACCTATGTTGAAAAAGTCCGTGATGCCGTCGTCGGTTTTAACAGCTGCACCTTGTGATGAATATAAATTCTTGATAAGATGTATGATATGTAATGGAAATCCCATCTTCTCTAAAATGTTCCAGAGCATGTTGTGATCCACGCAATCGAAGGCCTTACTGTAGTCAATGAAGACCATGAAAATACGTCGGTTCTTTTCGATGGCCTTTTCGATAATCCAGCGCATGTTGGCGATTTGGTCACGTGTACCACGACTTTTTCTGAAACCTGCCTGTGTTGGTGGGAGTTCATGATTGAGGTGGTTTTCCAAACGTGCTGCTATTATATAAAGAAGAATTTTGCTCGCGTGTGAAATCAAGGAGATGATACGGTTATTTTTGCATTCCCTTGTGTCACCTTTTTTCGGTAAGGTAATCAGCAGTGATTTGGTCCAGTCATCTGGCCATTCTTTGGTGCTCCAAATCCGATTGCATAATTTGAGAAAGATCTTCTCTCCACTTACACCAGTTGCTTTCAGTAATTCTGCCGGTATGTCATCTATGCCTGGACTCTTATGTTTCTTCATTTTTTTCAAAGCTGCAGAAACCTCTGATAGCAGAATTTCTGGTCCATCTACGTATGTACTTGATATTGGTGGCACATTGCTAATCCGGTCATCTTTTTCAGGCTTTCGCAATATTCTTTCCATCTTGCTTTTATTTGAGAAGATTCAGTGAGGACGTTGCCATTGACATCTTTTATGACAGATAGACGCGTCGCAGGTTTGGTAGTGATTTCCTTGATGAGCTTGTGCATAGTGCGCGTATTGTGGCACTGTCTGTTGGTTTCTATCTCCTTGCATTTCTCATTGAGGTAGTTGTTCTTATCCTGTCGGGTAGATCTGCGAATATCTCTTGTGAGGTCATTGATGCGTCTACAATTAGTCGAGTGGTCTTGACTTTTCAGTTCACGACGTTTAACAACTAGATCAATGGTTGCAGATGAAAGCATTTTGTTGATTTTCTTCGTGTTCGGTTTCCTGAGAGTTTCCTTTGCTGAGCATAAAATTGCGTCTTTCGTTTTTTCCCATATTTCATTACTGCTTCCGAGTTCCTCGTCCAGTTCAAGGAGCACATCAAATCGATTACTGACCGAAACTGTGTAGACGTCTGTTAGACTGGAGAGATCATAAAGGAGAGTGGTTGGTTTTCTCTTAGATGTTTTGAGCTTTGTTTTGAACTTTGCCATGAGAAGCTGGTGATCAGTTCCACAGTCAGCGCCAGGCAGAGTTTTACACGATTTGCAGCTGGACATCCATCTTCTCGGTATGATGATGTAGTCGATTTGGTTGCGAGTGCGTCCATCTGGTGATAAAGTTGCGAGTGTGACATCTGGTGAGACAGTAGTAGCATGGGTTTTGAACTGAAAAATGCTGTGAATCGTATCACATGTCACAGCATCGCTGTAAAGGTTTTTTTTATGTGCAAGCTAAAGTACCTGTGGGAGTAGCAACACAAGTTGTTAAACCATTCTGTAAAGCACAAGCAATGAACTGCTAAATGGTGAAGGATTTTCCTGTCCCTGGCTTGCCAAGGACCATAGGAAAACGTTTCCAATCTGGACAAGACTCATCCAAAGCAATGTTTGTTGCAAGAAATTCTTCCTGTGCCTCCATAATTTGCTTAAAATGAGTGTAAAAGACGAGTTGATTTGAAGTTAATGCTAGAGTAGTAGGGGTGAGAGCAATGGGATTAGCAGAAGAGTGAGTATGTGGAAGAAGAGGCCTTGTCAAGGTCAACAAGACTTTGAAGATAGAAAGCAATTGTATCGAGAAAGTACTGTCTGTGGCCATTTACCTCCAATTGTGAAGCAAAAGAACGTCCATCATTGAACGTGTCTGGCATCAATGAACAAGCTTTATTGAAAAAGTATATTTGGCTTGGTAGATTTGTGTCACTAGAAGGCAGTATGTCAGTCAAGGCTCTACGAGGATAATGTGCAAGTGCATATTGAAAAAAGTATGCCGGATTAAAAATTCAAACCAACCAAGACAACTTTGTTTTGTGGATATTGTGTAGGGATTGCTTCACATTCATTGAAAAGTCGCAGCCATTTGAGGAGAGAGAGATGCTCACAATCTTGTGTCCGATTGTAATACTTGGCAATGGTGCTGTTGTCACTGGCTAACTCAGGTGTAGAAGGAATGGCCAGCTTCTTTCGGGAAGCATTTGTCCATGATATCTTCCCTGACAACAGTAACACCCACATTTCGGGCTCTGCTATGTCAAGAAACACGGTATATTTGAATACTGAAATACTGGGAGGAAGTGTAGAACAATAAAGGGCGTCATTACGAAAAGATTCTTTTGCTTTGCAAACATAGGAGGGGACATACTTTAGAAGCATCTGCTTGCCATTTGTGGTCTGGACATCCATAGATTATTTTAGTACTGGAAGCAGAGTTTGAACATAGGCACGAAGGCCAATGTCATGCGCTGAAGGTGGGTGAGATATCTTAAGAACTGCCTCATCAGCACTGTTATCAACATGTTTATTCAGAGCACTTATGGGCAAACTCGATTTGTTTGCAACTTGGCATTTGGGTACGTAGTAGAGAAGGTCTGGGTCATCCTGTGGCAAATCACCTCGAATATGCTTGTACTCAATGTAGTTGAAATTTTTCAACCAGATGAGACAATGTATGAGCAATGTTCCACGCTGTTGAAATTCAAAGCGATAAAAGTATGTTTTGATATTATTTTGTTTTTTAGAATGATTATAAGAGAGGAGGTGATTTATCCAATTCGAGTCATTTGATCCACATAGGTACCCCCGTACAATCTGTTCCAATACATGAAGGAAATGTATAGTCTCAAAATAAGCAAGGTTGGTGGGGCGTATCCCGTTTGTTCACAAATGTCCTCAAGCCAGAATGGAAGTGGAAAGTTCCATTCAGAAGGACTTATGGTTATAAACAACGAGGGTAGGCCAAACTGAGCCACATCATCAATTGAATAGCAATGTTGCCAATCCCAGTAGCCTTTAGAGAAAGACTTATCTTGCAGTGCTTGAAATGCAGAGACTGTCTCTTCAGAATTATTATGAGAAGCATGAATGGCACCGGTGCTCGTTTTGTACAGCTAGGGATCAAAGTGGAATAAAAGCAAATCAAAGTTCAGTGAATAATCAATTATAGAGGAAGAGCATTCGGTTAAAAACGATATTTTACAACTTTGTCTGTCTGAGAAGCTATCATGAATGGTGTCGCACCAGGAAGTGTGGCCAGAGTGCACATTCGATACGATCCCACCTATATACATCAAACAGAGATGGCTCTTGACATGAATTACCAAGTTGTTCTCTCATGTCCTAAAATGAGATATCAGTGAAAGTTGTTGCCATAAGCAGATGTGCTTTGTGGGAAAAAATGATTTTTGAAGGAAGGGAATGACCAGTTGGAGGACAGATGTCTTGCAAATGTCTGTGGGAAAGTGTAAAAGAAGATATTGGCAGAAATATGCAAGATTAAAAATAGAGCAAAACCTTAATCCGACCAATACAACCTTATTTTCTGCATATCGAGTGGGAACAGCTTCTGTTTCATTGACAATGTGAAGCCAGTCAAGAAGAGGTAAACTTTCAAAAGCTGTGGGACGTGAAAAATATTTTTGTACTATTATGTTACTTGCAGCTGCATCTGCTTATAACTCTTCATCTATATGGGTTCGTTTTTCATTAAATTGGAGGAAGATATATGACCAATCTGACACTTTTTTACAAGATGAAGAAGGCTAGGATCATCGTATGGAATATCAGCAGGAATACCTTGATAGTTAATGTACTTGACATTTTGAGCCAGACAGGAAAACGTATGTGTAGAGTTCAACGTTTTTGCAATTCAAAGTGATAAAACTATGTGATGATGTTGGTTTTGCTTCTATTATTGTTATAAGACAAGATATGATGCGACCATTTGCTGTCGTTTGAACCACACAGGAAGCCACGCACAACTTGCTCTAAGACATGAAGAAAATTAATAGTTTTGTAAAAAGGAAGAGTTGTTGGTCCATGCCCAGTTTTTTCACGAATGTCCTCAAGGAACAGGACCATTCTGTTGGACTGATTGTAATAAACAGTGCTGGAAAGCTAAATTGCTGGACCACATCAATTAAAAAGCAATGCTGCCAGTCCCAATAGCCTTTAGGAAAATGGCATATCTTGTAATGCTTGTAAGAAAGTCATTGGCTGATTTGCAGTATTACGCAATGAATGAATAGCACCAGTAATAGTTTTGTACAGCCAACAGTTGAATTGAAATTGAAGTAACTCAAAATGTATTGGTCAATCAATGATGAAAGACATTTAAATGGAAAATAAATTTTGTAACTTTTTCGTCAGAAGAGCTGTCATGTATTGTGTCACACCAAGATGTGCGAGGGTATAGGTTTGGCCATAATGCACATTCAATGCCATCCTATTTGTACACATAAAAAATTATTGGTTCTGCTTTAGCATAAAGCAAATCTTCCCTCGTATTGAAATTTTTTAGGAGGATGAAGACGGATTGGAAAGAGGAAAGTGGGGGGCTGTTGTACATGGTCTCAGAGCTTCAATGTGAAATTGTCAAGGATCTTAGTTGAACTGGCATATTCAGAAAAACATGTACCATTTATCTGTCATTGCGACACTGGTATTGCAGATTGGCTTCTGATTTTTGGAGCTTAATAAAACTTGGCAACAGTTTATCAGCTATTATGCTATTACAGCTTTCACATTTGCTCCAAGAGAGAGTTTTGCACCAGCGTTCCAAGGAAGGAACAGGAGAATGTGGGCAGGAAGGTATGCAATCTGTAAGGTGTAGCTGGGAGTGAATAGTTTCTAATTCTGTCTTATCTTGTTCTTTCCAGTAAGAGCGTGCAACATCTTAACTCCATGGAAAAGGCATAATAACAGAGAGAAGTGTGTAACATAAATTAAAAGGAATGTTACTTTTTGACAAATAATTCCTTTCATTCAGCAAAAGAGAATCTCCAAGGAATAAATGTTTTGAAGATAAACAAATACAGGTACTTACAGTGTCTTTCTCGGGAAGTATATTTCTTTAAGATGAAAGAATCCTTGAGGCATCTATAAGAAAAGGGGAAACAGTAATTAAGCAAATCAAAGAAATTATCATTTATAAATGACAACTAAACAAAACATGTCAGTTGCTAAAATTGATTGAAATGAAAGATTATCGATCTTCAAAGTATAGAAAACAAATAAACTTTAAATGAAACAATCGGAATAATGAATTTAGAAGCTAAAACTTGAAATATTATTGTATTATGCTTTAACACTTTATTATCAACGTGAAATTTGTTTTACCATGATCAGAAGAAAATTCAGGACCGTTCGCTAGCTGCAAGTAAGTGAGCTGAGAAAGAAGAACTGTTAACAGATAATTTTGTACACAATGTTTGACAAAAACAAGTAAGGTCAAATAACATTTCTTAAAAAGATAGGAAATGTGAAAAGCTTGACACCATTAGATAGAGCAGTTTCTGCTCTTTCTAATGATATATACATGTGACTGGTTTGGATAAATATTGAAGGAGATATTAGCACAAAAACCGCTGACACACCTTATAATTTCTAGAATGGCTAACTAATCACCATAATGGCAGACTAATCACCATAATGGCAGATCCTAGAAAAGAAGAAGTGCAAATGGAAAAGTAGAAGAGATATTGTCTTGAAAATTGACACATAGATACATAATCAGAAGAAATAAGTATTGCAAGAAGAAAATTGAAATCAGAACTATGGGCGTGGACCTGTGACGTCATGAATTTTGATCAATTTCAGTACTGAACCCTCATATCATTGAAAGGCCTGTAAGTCAGACATCCTTGTAGATAATGACTCAAAAAAATCACGAGACTATCAAATGACCAAGATACAACTTTGTACGAAGTTAGAAAGGAATTCCTTATACAACATTGCAACAATGATACAGTGAAATTATGTTCCCAGAGTTTTAAGCCTTATAACAGAAACTTTGCCATGCCCTTACAGCCTAACCGTAACCTTGACTCTAAAAATCTTTGGCATGAATTCATTTCTCAACAATGTCAATAGGCTGCATTCTTTTTCATGAAAAAGATTTATTTAGAAAAAAAAGAATTTTATTCCATACTTAATCCTAATAAAGTTGATTGAGAGATTTACAAAAACTCCTTGAGATTGATGGCAGATAGCCTTGTGTGATGATAGCTAGCAATTAAGGACTACTACATCAGGTGGTAATTATTGAGATAGGTGTCATCTACCCATGTCAGATGTCACCTTTGAGGTAAGACGCGACTTGGCTTGTTCTCGCTCAAACATTTTCTCTCTTAAGGATGAAGCCATTTTATATAACCAAATGGATCAAGATTACATAGAAAAGGACATTTTTTCCAGGTCTAAACTATTCACTAACGTTTATATTGCGGGCAGCCATAGGCATACCATTGGACCTCACCTTTGTATTTCATGTTGCATTATTTATTTACTGAGGTAATTTCCGACAATATAATCGTAGATGCAATAAGTTTCTTCTACAAGATTCCGATAATTTATGCACTGGTGAACCGAAATGAGTTTTCATTGCTTTACAAACAAAATGCATCCAAATCTAGGCTTTTTCAGTGTAAAATGGGTCCTATTGTACACAGAAATCACGTCTCCAAGCTCAGATTGTCTTTTATGCTCTGTGTCAAAGTTCAGACCATACAACTAAGCCAAGTGTCAATCACCTATTCGTCGCATTTCTATATGATTGAAAACACTTTCATTCCTCCCAAAAGCAGCTTTACAAATGATCTTTTCGGCTTTTATGTAGTATTCCCAATTCATTCACCAATAGTTTCCAAGGGAAGAGAATACAGGAAACCCATTCTGTTACTTTTATCAATCTGTGGGGATATTCATCCAAATCCTGGCCCTTCCTCATGTCAAATGCATACCTGTCGACTGTGCAATGAGCATGTTGACACAAAAAAAGGGAACTTGAGCAAAGCTTACTTAGCCTAATATGCTTGCAAAATTGCAATTTTTTACTTTGCAACTTGTTCAATGACAAGGAACTTTAAATCATTGAAGATCATGCCTAAATTCGGAAGGGTTGCTGCTGTTAGGTTTTCCTTTTTTTATTCAATCATTTCTGTATAGAATAGCCTGCCAGCCAGACAGTATTGTGATGCAGGCGAATTCGGACACCTTTTACAACCTATGTCCAAATCACCTCAGTAAATTTTAATGTTGTTGTTGACTGGGCAGAAATTTGTATGTTAAATGTAACTGTAATGACGCTGATGATCATCTTTCTAGAGTATGAGAGTAATGAAAATTTCCCCATACTGAAGCCTTATAGCATTGTAAGGCCAATGAGTGCAACATCCTTCAGAATAATGACACAGAAATTTCACAATACTTGCAACTTATGAAGATACAACTTTGTGCCAATTTATAGAAGAATACCTTTTATAACATTTTGTAACAGTGACAATGTAAAGTTGTAATCCCTTACTTAAGTCTTATAACATAAACTTTGTCACGCCCTCACAGCCCAAAAAATCTTGGTCCCCAAAAATCTTTGGCATGCATTCATCTCTCAACAATGTAAATATGTTTGAAGAAGAAGATATAAGTTGGTTTGTTACGGTTTCTGCAGAAGTGGTTGTAGAAAGTTGTTAGGATAACAGTTGGTTAGTTAAGGACTCTGTTGAAGCTGTTCTAGAAAGTTGTTGCGATTATGTTGGTAATGATGTTGTATTGGGATAAGTGGTTTCCTGTGTTTGAAGCTGTAAAGTTAAAGAAAATACATTGGGTGATGAAATGGTGGAGGTTGGTTGGGAGCTAAGTAGCAAAGGGAGTAAATTAATGATATTTTTGGTGGTCTTGAAGATTGGTTCTTTGTTGGGTGCGAATGTTTTCATATGTGCATAATTATTGGGGTTTGAAATCAGTGTCTGTGCAACCTTGAAGTTGACCCCAATCAAAAATAGAGCAGCGCCAAGCTCAACACATTGATCAAGTTGTACTGCTAGTGTGTTGCCGGGATATAAAATGGCCAACAAAAGATTTTACCACTTGGGACAATTTCACTTTCTTTCTGAGAAGGAGCCAAGAGAACAGGCTGTAGGTTTTCTGTCAAGCCCAATAATTTCCTTTCATCAAGAAAAAGGCTGGGCTTCTGTAAAACTTGCAAATTTCCTGTTATTGTAGGGCAGAGCTCTGACGTTGCCACATGGGGCCTTCTAAGCCATTTGCAGCCTTCTGGCCTTTGGCGTGAAAGGGCTACCTGCTCTGGTGGATATGCTTCAACTTGGCGATAATGATATATCAAATTAGCTCTGACAAAACTTCTCTTGAAGGCGAGTTTGTAAAAACAAAAAATGTATACAATTATAATACACGGCAATCTTCTTCTGAAGGTTTTTCTCTTCCATCCATCTCTACAAACTTTAAAAAAAACTTTCTCACTTTCGATGGTATTAAATTTTGGAACTCCCTACCTATAAAGTTAAAAAAGATGGATAATAAACACCACTTTGTGAAACAGATGAAATATTTTCTTACGAACAAAATTTGACATTTGTAGGCTTGATTACTTTATGATTTTTTTATAATTGCACTTAGCTGTTATTACAATATTACAGTCTTATTTTTATTTCGTTCTACTTTATTCTATTCTTGTTATATCCTACTGTTATTATTCAAACTTAAAATCGTCATTATAAACACGTCAATTTGGATAGATGGCTCGATAGTTCGCCCAAAGTTCTTTCCATGTGTCCATCAGCCTAAAATTGTTTAATTCTCATTGCTCTCTATAAAATATTGCGATTGACCATTCATTGTTATTTAGCCATATTAACTTGGATATTTTATATTTAGTATAATTATGTTAACCGGTATATTGTAATTAATCAATTTTATGTTGGAAAAAATATTTTGAGTTTAAGTTTCAAAAAGTTTTTTGGGAAATGGTTGAAGTAACAAACTCCCTTGATTTTATTTTATTGTGTGTAGGCCATCTTTAAAAAATAGAGACACTGTAAGTTGTCTGACGCTAAGAGGAAAAAAACCCATGCAAGTTCTAGAAAAATTTCTAATGAATTTGAAAATCGTAAATCAAATTGTATAATCGTATAATTATAATGAATTATATACCGTTGAGAATTCTGCATGATTTAAAGCCTAATGGAGAATTTAAAGCGTATATGTTTAGCTAATGTAACTTTACAAAACTGGTCTAAACTGTCTTTTGTTCTAAGGAGTCAGAAAATGTAATCTTTTAGTGACTTTACCAGAGATAAGGCGACATAGGCAGAAACCTCAGGATTGGTTTCTGTGTCAAGCCAAACTGTTACTTTCTTTAATGTCTGGCCCTGCAACTTTGAAACTGTTCTAGCATACATTAAGTAAAAATATTTTCAGCAGATTAAATTTCTGACAATAAACTGGGGCGGAAAAATTTTCGGACAAGCTTTTGGCATTTCAGACAAATTAAAATTTCAGACAAAATGTTGCCTGGTCTTTTGAATCTGGAAAGGAAAACTATGTCCAGTCATTGATTTACTAAAAATATTCATCTTCTGGATCGAAATCCCTTTTCAAAATCACTTTTCTAAAGTAAAAGAGGAAAGAAGCAGAATCACTAATATTCTTGTTTATGTTTATTTATGTGTTACTATTTCACAAAATTCATAAGCACTTTTGTTTGTTCAAACATTTAAATCTTCAAAAGGGTCTTCTAGCTCAAATTCAAGGATAATAGCTTCATCAATTCCGGCTATTTTGAATCCTTTTCATATCATATCACCAAAGTTGAGCATTTCATACAAGCCAAGGAGCCACCTAGCGAAAATAGGCTTCATTGCTTACGGCTTGAAAGGAACTTCAACCTCATAAACATCCCTTCCACTTTCAATTTGGGATGAGATTTCTTTCGCATACCTTTTTTAAAAACTCTTTAGTAGAGCCATTCACTGTGATGTCTAAGGGTTGGAACTGATCTGTCAAGTTTGCCGGAATGTAAACCAGTGCGCATCCATTGCTTTCAAGGTGATTTTGGTACCTTTGGGTTTTCTGACCCTTGAAGACATCAAAAATTAACAACGACATTTGCTCAGCAGGCAAATTAAGCTCGGCTTTCTTCTTTTCAATAACTTTTGTCAGATACTTTAAAGCTTTTTCTTTGTTGCTCCAATGATTCTAAGTGAATGTGAGATCAAATTCACCAGGAAAACTAACATCTTTTGGCAGGCATCTGTCAGTTTTGCCTTGGTAGATTAATTACATGGGAAAGAAGTGTCCGGACTTAGTGATAGTGAAAGTTCCAGTGATCTGCTTTTTTATGCCCTTGCCAACCAATGGTATACTGGAAGCGCCTTTTTTCATGGAGTGTATGATTTGAAACACAAATATACGGCAAAGGCGTCTGGTCAAAATTTAGTATCAATTCATCCGATACCTGGTATCTCGCTTGCAAAATTTTTATTCTTCGCTGGAAATCGAGCTTTCTTTCCTTCAGTATCCTTGGAGCCACAGGAATTCTTGCAGTTGTTGCCACCCTAGGAGATATTGTGCGGCCAATGACATCCACTCTATAGAGAATTTGATGTGCCCAATCTGCATTTAACGAGAGGGTTGATATTTTCTTAATTGCTGTAAAAGTGCAAACTTTACAACGTAAGACATGCAGTGGACACAAGAAAGAATGTTTTCTGCTTGTACTGTCCTATTGTTTCGTGTAGCAAGAGGCTGTTGATGACAAAAGTCTCCACAAAGTACAAGGATTGGCCGTCTAGACAAAACGTTGTTAGCTTGTAAAGCATGATGGAAAAGCTAACTTGGTATATTTCATCGATGAATATGACGTCATACAAATAAAGCATTGTGTTAATTGATGAAGACAGGGTAGCATGACATTTGAAAGAGAAGAGTCTATGAATCGCAAGTTACTTACTTTATCCTCATATAAATCTTTGTACGTACATGCCATAGTGCCGGCTGGCGTGGCAGCACAAGTTGGAAGATTATTCTCAATACAGAATTGAATACCTTGCTGAATTGTGTAAGATTTCCAGTTCAAGGTTTGCCAACTACTGAAGGAAAGCATTTCCAATCAATGGGGTTTTCAATGAAATTGCGATTGGTAAAAAGATATTGTTCTCGTTGTTCAACTATTTTCTTGAAATAATTGTTGATTGCCTGTTGATTGCCAGTTGATTGCCTCTCAAGTTTAAATCCTGATTAATATGAGCTTCAGGGAGTGTTGATTTGAAAGCACATGGAAGGATTTGTCGTCTATAAGAATTGTTAAGGTCTATCAAGCTTTCCACGAATGCAGAAATAGTTTTGAGAAAATATTCTTTGTGTCCATATATCTCCAAAGTTGCAGCAAGAAAAAACAGCCATCTGGGAAACAGGTTTGCATTAATAAATGCGCTTTATGAAAGTAAATAATTCGAAATGGTAGAGAATGATCAAGAGAAAGATTAATTTGCTCCAAAGTTCGATGAGCAAAATGTACAAGAAGGTACTGAAACAAATATCCAGGATTGAAAATTGATGCAAACTTCAATCCAACTAAAACAACTTTGTCTTTTTTATATTGAGTAGGAACAGCTTGAGTCCCGTCAGCAACACGTAACCATTGTGCTAAAGAAAAAGTCTCAAAATTTGAGGTCTGTGCATAAGATTTTAGCAATGTCTGATTATTTTGAACTGCTTCTGGTGACAACGGTAAAGGAAACTGTTTACCAGTGGCAATTGACCAAGAAAGTTTTTTGGACGTGAGCGGGACCCACTTTTTTGGTTCTGCTGTCTATGGACATGGCATACTTAAATGCTGTAGTACCTGGATTAGATGAAAATAGATGAAAAAAGGCGTCAGTGTGGAACGATTCTTTTGCTTTGGAAACAGAAGATGTTACATATTTCATGAGCATCTGCTTGCCATTAGAAGTCTGTACATCCATAGAAGATTTGAAGGTGGCCAGGACTGTATCTATATATGCACGCAGACCTAGTGCATGGGCAGAAGGAGGGTGCAATATTTTGAGAACGGGAACTTGACTGCTTTCGTCACCATGAGTGTCATTTTCGCTGATGGGCAAGCTTGACCTGTGAGCAGTTTGGCACTTCTTAACCAAATAGAAAAGAAGAAGATCATCATTGGGCAAATCTGCTTTTATATGTTGATAATCAATATACTTTATGTTTTTCAAACAGAGAAGGAAATGAATATGTACTGTGCCTCGATTTTGGAACTCAAAGCTATAGAAATAAATTAATTTGCTGTTTTTCCTCTTGTTATGATTGTATGAGAAAATATGATCTGCCCATTTTGAATCATTCGACCCAGAAAGATAGGGCCATACAATTTGTTCCAATAAATGAAGAAAATGTAAAGATTCGAAAAAAGGGAGATTTGTTGGCCCATATCCAGTCTCCTGACGAATGTCATCCAGTCATAGAGGTGTTGGAATAGACCATTCAGAGGGGGTTGGCACTAGATCATAGTCAGCTAACGTACATACATCTATGAAACCGAGGACTAGGTGGAATAAGATGGAGGTTATATGCAATGGCGGAGGTTTCTGACTTGATGAAACAATATATGACGGTTAACTGATGTTAGATCCAGTATGTATTAAATGCTTGGAAATTTTTGGATATTCTGCTACAGGAATCATGCTTAAGAGAAAAAAAAGTAAAAAGGAGGATACGCTGGGCAGGCTCTCTGACAGATTCTGTGAATCTTGCATCAATCGTCCGAATTTTAAAATAAATTTTTGTTAGACAGGCTCCGGTCCTGTTTTAAGATTTGGGGCACATATGCAAGTAAGAAATATTTAAAGGCAAAGCTCAGAATTTGACACAAAAGTAATAAACTCATTTTCGCTAATGCAAAATTAGTCAAACCCAAGCAGGTAGGATGTAGGATTAAGGATGATATGCATAATCCTTAATACGTTTGATACATAAGATAATGAATGGCATGTAGCTTCAAAACTTTTGACCCTTGAACTAGAGGCGTTGTTCATACTTGGAAAGATGATTTTGATTATTCAAAAGAAATAACGTTCAATTGGTCAAAGAGTATTGCCAATGATAGCGCAAAGTTTTTGGAATTATATTAGGCCAGCAGCATTGATTTTATGTTGCTTGATAATAATTATCAAATGACTTAGCTTTAAATGGCTAATAGAGATGTTGTCTTGTGGGGGAATTTAGACTTTGCTTTTAAATGCTAGCCTTAATTTCCTATAAATTGTTGTTACAAAATCTATTCAAGTTTAATTCAATGTTCACATCTATGACAAACAAATATATTGTTTGTTACAAGTGCAGCAGCTTGCTTTGCCGACCACTCTATGCATCTTGGCTGGTCATAATGGTAGCAATTGTGCTTCAAGCAAATGCAAAAAGTGCTGCACATGTACACTTCTTTCTTGCAAGGTGATGTTTTCTTAGAATGTGGGGAAAATGTTATGACTTTCTGCTCAAAGCATTGCAGCAAATGTTCTCGCATCTTGTCTTGATACCAGTTAAGGGAGTTAGGATCTTGTTCACTGCCAAGTGCAACAGCCTTTGCGATGCTGTAAAGTCCACAGTCACAGCCACATCTCTGAAGCTGCTGTAAAATGACAGTTACATCCAAATTAACATCATCTGTAGCCAAATGCTTGTACAAAGGGACAATCTAGCGTTTCAAAGCATCATTCAAACACTGCTTGAAGTTACTAAGTGACCTCCAATGTTATGACACCGAATTGTCTGATTTAATGCTGGGGCAACATTCACCTTCTTGAAATTACTCATTGCTGTAATGTTGTTAAGACCTACAAACATGGAGAATTATTAGTTAACAGTGCCTCAAATACTAACAATTAGAGTGAAAATGGCTCATAAGGCTTTGATATTCTGGCAAAAAAAGAGATTTTCAGCTATAGAAATGAAATAAAATGGACAATTGATAAATTATAGTAAAAATTATATTAAATTAATCAAAACCCATATTTAATTGTATTATATTATATTACAGATTATATTACAGATTATTTTAATAAAGTCTTATTTCCTCCGCTTACAAAAAATCTATTTATAACATTATTTGTGATACAATTTTGCAACTAACCTCCAACTCCAGTTCTCAAGTTCTTGATAAGCTGTTGTGCAGCATCCACATGTTCGTCTGACAGCTAACCAACTCATAGTCAAGCACAGCTTTAAGTTCACTGGTTAGCTTTATCCCATCAATCTCAACCCAGACATTGGTCTCCTTTGACTGTTCCGGGATCAATTCAACATTAATTCTTGTTATCTCTCTACATTGTCTACCTTTTCTTTTCTCATTTCTGCAGTTCAAACCCTTCTTTGAAATCTGTTATGTATTTTTTCGGCAGATGTAGTATTGAGTACCTTTTCCCTGATTTCTTTTTTGGTGAAAGTGTCTTTTGCCTTTTTTGATGCTTTCTTGTATATGACAAGATTTGATTTATCATTTTGTTGACATCAGTGAACACCTTTTTATCTTGAAGCAAATACAGCTGATCATGCAGCATCTTTAATGACTGCACACAGCTACTTCTTAGTCTGGACCGCTCATTTCTTCTTTTGATTGGGACCATTGTATTTTGTTTGACTATTTCAACTGGCTCTGTGATTTTTTGTGAATCCGGTTGAATTGGTGAGTTTTTAGTCGCTGGCAGCAAAACTTAGGTTTTCTCATGAGGACAGTTATCAGGATTGCTTGCATCAGCAGTGTGCTGATGGTCATCATTTGCTGGTTTCACAAATAAGGGTCAAGTGTAAATTGAGGGTTTTTTGTGAAGCTTGATCCAAGGGCCTCCCAGCCAATACATGGCATTTGTACCACGGCAATGATATGTATGCAAGGTAGTTTGTTTATCTTGTTATCCTTGCATTGACAGGAGGGTAGGTAATCTTCTGACCCCAACCAAACTTGATATTTCTCCTGACCACTTATTATAGTGAAGAGCTTCTCACTATTTTTGGTTACATTTGATGGCCCTATGTTGGAGCTCATCCTGTTCATCAGGTGATGGACAACACTTTTTGGCCGATTGTTTTTCGTTTTCAGTCTACCTACTTCTTGTAACTATCCGGCAAGAACTGGTTCAAAATTGTATGAACAAGATCTGAAATTGAGCTGTTTCTTCTGCTTTCCAGATATGATGTCTTAAGCCAATTGTTCTGTCGCTCTATGACATTATTTGTATAAATTGCTACACGCAGTGATTTGTCTCTGTAAAATCTGATTAATTTCTTAACCAAAAGGTAATTAATTAAATCCAACTGATGTTAGGTTTCGGCATATGCCTCTTAAATAACTGCATTCGTTTTAAGAAATCTAATTATTGTTTTTTAAAAGCCATATCTTGAAGTGAATTTTTCATTATCACTCGGCGTTATAAATATGATTTTTCAAACCCTATAACATGAACAACATATAGTTTGAGGGCTGTATGAGGGTAAATAACTCGAGGAAATGATTCAACCATTTAAATATATTGTCATTAAAAAGTCTTATTTCAGTAGTCTATCCAAACTATCCTACCGTTAAGTGAAGCTCGCAGAACTCAGAGAAATATTTGCACAGGTGCTCAGACTTGTTCCAAGGTTGGCTTTCTTGTAAAATACAAATGTTTCTTTCCAGCATGAATTTACTGCTGCTATTCGCATGACCACTAATGCCATGACTTCCTTTCGACAACCATTCGTTCCATGCTTTCTCATGATGAAAGGCACATATGTAATTGTGTGCCCCTATGGAGTGAAGATAAAAAGAATAGAAAAATTAATTATGATGGTGCTCTCTTTTGATATGAAGTCACTTCAGGAACCCGATATAAAAGGAACTCGTTATTGAGGCTGTTACTTGCTATCAGCTGATATCGCAGGCGAGTACGCCAATATTCTTTAGTTTAACTTTTTACACCAAGACAACAAACAATGCCAAATCGATGTGTTGTTGGGAAATGTGGGGCAGTATATAGCGATGGACTTTCGCTTCATAAATTTCCTAAAGACGAGAAGATAATTAAGTTATGGGTGAAGTTCGTCCAGTGCACAAAAAAGGACTTTATGAAACACTCGGTGTCTAGTTGCATTTGCAGCCTGCACTTCAACCCAGATTGCTTCAAAAAAACCCGGTTGCTGATTCTCTTGCCTTTGGCAAAAGGTAAGTTATATATATATATATTTCCAACTTATTGATGTAACGTCTGAATGTATAGTTATTTTGCACCTATTTCATCAAACTAAACATAAAATCATTTGAAATGATTCCTTGAAGGATTCCTACAAGGTTCTTAGCTGTCGGTTTCTGGTGTAATTTTATCGAAATAAGCACAAAATCATTTGAAATAAGCAACATGGAAAAGACACATAAGAACAACAACGCCTACTTGTACTCACATGGCATCAATTCTGATGCCAGTGAAGAAGGAGAATAGCCAGCAGCCATCGCAAAACCAAAAAGGGGCAGCAAACTATGTAGCTAATAAAACAAAATGGAAGATTGTCAAAAGTAGAATCATATGACTCTTGCAAACAAAATAATAACGAACAGGGTTTCAATCCTTCAATCGATAAAAAGGAAAGGAAAATGACGAAGAATAGTTTATAAAAACCCAGCGAGACAGAGGTTTTGGCTGGTAAACGTCTTCAAGGCCGAGCGGTGAGGATCCTTTGTCTCAGGCTCATTTGCATAATAGGAAGATTAGAATTTAGTAGATTGACCCAACTTTTCATCTTGGAATTCCTATTTGCCAGAAAATCAACACAAGACACATTCAGGCTCTTTGGTTATAGTACCACTCAACATCTTGAGATTATTAATGTTTAGTTTTGTCGACATTCAGGGAACTATAACATGTAACCAGCGTGGCATCCATCATTGCCTGGATCTTTATTGATTTTTAGTAGCTAAGGCTGCTTAATTAACTAAAACGTTTCTTCTTTTGAACAGATTTCACCCCAAATTTTCCACTTAAGCTTGTAAAAACCCTTACACCCACCGTTCGTGAGTGTAATAAATATAAACGAGTCATTGCCGTAGATAATAGGCCTTACTAAGCAATAAGAACGAAGGCTACCACACGTGCTTACAAAAAAAGAAAATAGCAGCCTAACAACACAAAGCCGCTGACCTAACAAAACCGCTGAACTAGCAAAGTCAACAAGTTAACAAGTTGTAGTTCAACCCAACGAATAGTCATAGTTCATAACAGTGATATCCTTGTGGCAATAGACCCTTTTCACAATCCCTTGTTTGGCCGTTTGACAACGAAGGTGTTTAATGGAATAGAGACAGTTGTTGTTTGGCATAAATCACATACGCTGCTTCCATGTAAAATATCTACAATTCTTTTAATTAAACCATTTAAACCAAGACAAGTTTTTGGAAATAGAGAATAAAGATGTTGAAATGGTAGAAGGTATTTCAAAGACGAGGAAAAGATCACTCGGTAGGCAATGGGTGTTATAACACCTTTTACAAAACTGATGGATCGCCATCCCACCTACATTTTCTCAGATTCTCACAAAAGAGCATCGGGAAGCTTGAGTGGTGTAACCTCATAAAACGAGCAGATGGACGTGACGGTATTAATGTTACACTGTCTACATTCCTTTGTGAGAAGCATTTTACTGGTGCGGACATCAGCAGGTATTCAAATCAGTGGCATCTGAAGAGTGGAGCTGTCCTTTCTTTGAATCTGTTCAGTAGCGTCAATTGGTTGCCAAGAGTATCCCGCAAAGCCCCAGCTGAGCATACTAGACAGGGAATTTTGCATAACATTCTAGCAAACTGGGTAACCGAAGTTTTTAAAGTTTAAATCATAAGAGTAAAGGCCACTGCTCATTCTAAGCCCTGGGAACAAACTGGCAAATGACAGGAAGTTGCGTTTCCGGGAGCATGAAACATGCACGGTCAGCAAAATTTCAACTTTCGAATTTTTCAAATCTGATGATATTATTGGAAAGAACATACAAAACTGAGCAAAAGATTTAAAAAGAGCAATGTGATCTGACCTATAAGCACAAAGTTATGGCTGTGGAAACTTTTCATTTTGTCAAACAACCTGCTTTCTCGAGTTTCCTGATAGTGCAGACGCATAGCAGTAGCATTGTGCATGTTATGATAACAGCATGAAGTTTGGTACAAGTATACAATCCGATATGCTGAATAAGATGAAGTTCATATCAAGCTTGAAAAAAAA